>NC_056733.1:134270100-134540100 GCF_019279795.1 Protopterus annectens
ACATAGTCTACAGTTTTCTCCACTATGTTAGCTGGATATCCTCTTTCGTAAAATAGTTGTGCTACTTTTTGTAACTATCTGTGTCTCCCTCATCAGAAGTCATACAGGCAACTCTAACTATTTGACCTTTGACTATAGTATTTTTTTGATGGTGGGGGTTATTACTAGTATACTCTAAATAGGAATTACTAAATGTGGGTTTTCTATAAAGATTGGACTTAAATCCTTTACTGATTTTTTGTATAAATGTATCCAAATAGTTAATGCTTTCTACACTACTGGTGTATGTGAATTTAAAAACTAGATGAATTATTCAACATTTCCACAACTTCTCTCTTATTTTCTTCTGTTTCTGTCCACAAAATGAATACATCATCCAAAAATGCACATACATTTTAATATAGCTAAACCACTCACTAGGGAAAATTATAGATCTGAAGTAGGAACTTCATTTGTCAGCAACCTTTGGGATATGGATCCGATCTCGGATCCGAGCCAGCAACTTATACCACAGCATAGATCCGAGCTCCTAGCTCCTCCCTTTACCCATAACCCCCTGCCAACCCTGACTGACCTCAGATCTAGTTTGCCGCACTTCAAGCTACAAGCTGGATTTTTGAGCACCTGCTATTTAGCTAAGTTTTGTGAGAAAAACTTTCTATTTTTACTTCCCTTTTCTTGTGTGAGTGAGAGCGAGTGTTTAGGTACCCTATATATCTCTCTATTTAACTTAATTTGTGTTTATTTTTCCTCCCTGCCCTCGCTGGCCGTAGTGTGTGTTTGTGGTGTGTGTAGGGGCCTAGTGAGTGTGTTTCTGTACTACTATGTCAGAGGCCCCTAAAGCCATCTTTTCAAAGTGCACCGAGTGCGGCCATAAGCTTTCATCGGCAGATGGACACACCCGGTGCGTTAGGTGCCTTGGGGTTGAACAGCTCTCCTCAGGATGAGCGATTTGCGCAGTGTTCAACCCCAGGGCACTTAAGGACTGGAGGTCGAAGCTGATTCTGGCGGGCCTTTTGCCCCCGGATTCGGCTCCGGCCTCCTGTGCTTCTGTGGCCGCTACCCAGCCCTCGGTGGTAGCAACCCCTGTCTCCCTCTCTCTGGTCGGGACTCAACCTCCCGCTTCGGCTCCAGAGGAGAGGGAGGCCAGGAAAGCCAAACGGAAAGAGAAGCACCATAAGCGGCGGGCCGAGGACTCCTCCTCAGCCTCGCCCGCCAAACGGGCTTTTCCATCCAGAGCTTCTGGATCGCCTCCTCCTCGGCTCCAGTCTCCTTGTTTCTCACTGAGACCCGGGGAGGAGGGGACCCGGTCCTCGTCGAGGTCATCGAGGCGGCACTCTAGGTCCGCCTCGGTGGCCTCTTTGAGGTCCACCTTTAGCATGTCAGATGCAGACATGGACCGGATGATGAGGAGGTTCATCCAGGCCCAGCTGCAGATGGGAGTGCTCTTGCCTCCCCTCCCTCTGGGGGGGAGCTCGACCCCATTTTTTGCTCCAGTCGCTCTTTCTCCGACACGCTTTCCGGGTTCGGAGCATTCGGAGCCGAGCCGCGCTGGATCCGGGGGGGTGGGTCAGAGCCGAAAGTACTGGTTACTTCGGCTCCGACTGGTCCCTCGAGCTTGTCGAATCCGACCTCTCGGAGCCGTGGACTGAGCTTTGGATCCGAGGGATTCTGTGTGACTTCGGCTCTGTCCCGGTCGGAACACACGGGTCCTTCGGATCCGAGGGTCTTGGCCCCGGATCCGGTCCCCACTTCGGATCCGAGTGGGAGTCGACTCTCAGATTCTATCGAGAGTGGCTCCCCCATAGCTTCCGCGGTGGTGGAGAGGGCACTGTTGAGTGCATTCGGGCCTCCGGTCCTGGCTTCGACTCCCCCCTGCACTCCCTCTCAGCTGGTTCAGGCTCCCATCACCTGGCCTTCGGGGCAGCCTGCTTCAGCACCTCTGTGTGTTCCTTTGGAACGTGACATTGCTGGTGAGACTTCCTCGGACAGCCCCCCCGTGGTGGTTCCTCACAAAGCTAAGTGTAAGAGGAGACACGTGGACTCCCCCGAGTCCCTTACGGAAGATACGGACTTTAGATGAAGGGGAAGGCTCCCCAAGGTCACCCCCCGAGGATGTCTCCTTTGGAGACATCATGGAAATGCTCAGGATTAGAGGAGGGTGGTCTGCCCCCAAGGCTTCCTCCGATGAGTCCGTATTCCTAGAGGCGTTCGAAGCAGGGCCATCTACCTCTTGGGTGTCCCCTCCCCCTGACCCCCTGGTGGACCTTATTTCCACCAGGGCTTGGAAGGAACCGGACACTGTAGAGCCAGTCCCCAAGTGCCCAGATAGGATCCTGAGTCCCCCTGCAGAAAGAACCCACTGGAGCAGAGGTCCCCCCGTGGATGCCATGTTGGTGGCGGTGGCCACCAAGAGGGAGTTGGCTCAGCAGAGCTCCACGGTCCACCCACCGAGCAAGGAGTCTCAGGCAATGGACCGCCTTGGGAAGCGGGTCTTCAGTTCAGCAACCTTCTCCATGAGGGCACTGAACTATATGGCACACATCATCCAGATGCAGCGAGATCTAATAAAAGAATACGCTGCCTCCCCCCTCAGAGTCCATGTCGGAAGGGGACAAGCAGCTGTACTCCTCCTGAATGTCCACTCTACGTTCAGTTTCCAACACCTCTATGCAGCTGTTGTCTCACGCCACGGAAGGAACCGCTAGAGCTGGTGGAGCCGGACTGGTAATGAGGCACCAAGCCTGGCTACGACATTGTGACTTCTCGGAACCCTTTAAGGCGTCATTCGCGAATGCCGCCTTTGATGGTTCTGCATTGTTTGGCAAAACCATTCGCAACACTTTAGTCCAGAGCGAGAAAGATGGGAAGACGTTGTCTGCCATCGGAGTCCGCTTCTCTGCTCCCCAGAGGTCCTTTTCTAAGAACCAAAAGGGTCAGAAGAAGATGTGATGTTAAGTTGTCAATCTCGCCTTCATTCTTGCTTGATGGGTTCGGAGCCGATCCTCGGCTCCGACTCGGCACTTGCTTTAGCTCGAGAACTCCTTTTACCAGCTCGAGGCAGCCCCATATCCCATGATGCAAGGCAGTAAGTACCCAGATCTCGTTTGCCGCTTCGCTTGGGAGGTCTTCTCTTTACCAGCTCCTGGTAAGTAATTCACATTTGTGATTTTTCAAGCCCCTTTTAGTTTAAAACTAATTTTTTGATAGTTTAAATTTATTTCTACCCTTTTTCTGACAGAAATCCCTGTCTCTTTTAAAAATTTTTGTTAGTTAATTTTCCCTATCCCATCCCCCCCCCCCTGTTAGGGTGTGTGTGTTGGTGTTTTTATAAAATACCTTTTGGTATTTTGTTTAATTTAATTTGACTGGTGTGTCTGTGTGTGTTGTGATTCGGCACCATGTCTAAGGAGAGGGTTTCAGGTTTTAAGAAGTGTGACTTGTGCTGTCTGAAGATGTCTCTGACAGATGGTCACACTTCTTGCCTGTATTGTTTGGGCCCTCTTCACCTGCAGGACTCCTGTGCTATTTGTCATTCCTTCAGCCAGAGAGTCCTGCAGGAGAGACGTAACAAGTTGATTCTCAGGGGTCTTCTTAAGCCGGAGGGCTCTCCGGCTAAGTCGGCTCCACAAAAATCAACTAAAACTGCCAAGGCCCAGGCTTCTGTTTCTAAGCCTGCGGCCTCGGCCCGACTCGATTGAGTCGAGATCGCTCGGCTGGAGCCGATTCTGATCCAAAGCTTCGCCGATGGCTATCGGTGCCGAATCTGTTTTGACCACTGTGGTGTCGGCCCGATCGGCTCCGACACCCATGTGGCACGGCATCGGTGTCGGCTCCGATCGCTCGACGCCCATGTGGCACAGGCATCGGTGTCGGCTCCGATCGGCTCCGACACCGTTACCTTGGTAGCTGTATCGGCTCCGGCTGGAGCCGATACATCGAGACGTTCTGCCGGCTCCGAGAAGTCGGTGCCAACAGGATCTGTAGTATCGGGTCCGATGGCCCATTCCAGGAAGAGGTCGAGGGCTCCTTCCTTGGGGCCGATACTTTCGGCTCCGGCTTCGCCTCTTCTATCGGAACGGAGCCATCGGAGCCGATCTTCAAGGTCATCCAGGTTGTCAGACCATGACCTAGAGAGAGTGGTCAGTAGATTACTCAAGTCACAGGTACTGGCCCAAATGCTACACAGTCCGTCTCAGCAGACGACTGTTGGTCCACACCCCGTTACAGTTCCTCCTTCAACTCTACCACAGAGCTTGGAGTTGGAGTCTTCGGGCATGGTTACTGCTACGGCTGGAGGACGGATACCCCCTTCTGTTTCTTCAGCCCCTACTCTTATCTCCTCTTCCTTAGAGGGATTCGGTGGTCGGGCTTCCATGGTCTCCTCCGAGGGGGTGAGTGGCATCGGACCCTTGTCCGAGCCCGCTTTTCCCCTTGGAGCCTCGGCCTTGGTGAGCTCGGCTCCGACATCTGCCTCGGAGACTTCCTTTTCGGTGGTTCCTGGAGTTCCTAGCTCTTCGGAGCGGGTTCTCTCGGACCTGCCTGGGAGGGGAGCATTCGAGGTGATGAAAAGTGTACTGGCCACTGGTATCAGTCAGCAGTCTGTTCCCGTAGCTCCTCCCTCTATGGTACCTGTTGACATCTCTGCCACTTCTCTTGCTACAGGACCCAGAGATCCTCCGCCTCAGGTTTCCCCATTGGGAATTTCCCCCTCTTCCGAGGATTCTCCTGATGTTTCGGGAGATCCTCCTAGGAAGAGGACTTGTAAGAGGAAGCATGTAGACTCCCCGAGTCTGTCACTGGATACTGACTTTGATGAGTCAGAGGGATCCCCTAGATCCCCCTCTGAGGATGTCTCCTTCTCAGACATCCTAGAACTTCTCAAACAGAGGGGAAACTGGCCCACCAACAATCCCTCTGAGGATGAGTCAGTATACCTAGAGGCGTTTGGATCTCGGCCCACCACCTCCTGGGTGTCTCCGCCTTCGACCCCTTATGCAGGTTATTGCACGAAGGCGTGGACAGCTCCTGACTCTGTAGAGCCAGTCCCTAGGAGGCCTTCTAAATTTATCACTGCCCCTAGTGACAAACAATTCCTAACCAAGGGTGTCCCCGCTGATGCCATGGTGGTGGCTGCGGCCACCAAAAAGGAACTTGCAGATCCTTCCATGCCCGTCCATCCTCCTAATAAGGACTCTAGGACCATGGATAGGTATGCAAGCGGATGTTTTCCTCAGCGACCTTTGCTATGCGTTCGCTGAATTATCTTTGTCACTTCACCAGACTCCAGAGAGATCCTGAAGGAGCTGGGAGAAGTAGTTCAGGATCCTACAGCTGCAGGGGCTCAAGAAAAGATTGCTTCGCAGCTAGGAACCCTCAATTCCATTGCTAACTCCTCCATGCGGCTAATATCTTATGCTGCGGATGGAGCGAGTAGAGCCGCAGGCACAGGTGTGGCTCTTAGACGCCAAGCCTGGATGCGGCTATGTGATTTTAAGGATCCCTTTAAGGCGTCCTTCACAAATTCTCCCTTTGATGGGTCAGCTTTGTTTGGCCCTCAGGTGAAGGAGACCTTGACCAGGTGTGAGCAGGACGGCAAGACTCTTTCTGCTGTTGGAGTCCGTCTTTCCACCCCTTCTAGGCCTTATCCCAAAGGACAGAAGGGTGGTAAGATGTGGTTCCGTAAATCCCAAGGAGTCACGCCGGATTCACGTGGTCAGTTTACCCCTAGAGGCAGAGGGGGTAACAACAACAGACGCCGCTCTAGAGGCAGAGGGGTCCGAAGAACCAGGGAAACAGGGAGCCTCTCTCTGATAAGCCCTTTCAGCATCCCTGAGCTGTCGCCCGGCTGTCCCTCCTTGGAGGCAGTCGGGAAGATTATCACTGTACCCAGAAGCCTGGCATTCCCTCACTCAAGACAGATGGGTACAGTCGATCATATCCAAGGGTTACATAATTCCTTTCGAGGAAAGTCCGTTGCGCTCAAGTTCGCTTCCAGATGTACCACCCGGTCTAAGGGAGATTGCAGAGTTAGAAATCGCAAAACTACTGCAAAAAAGAGCCATTCAGCCAGTTACAATAGACCATTCAGAGCCCGGAATCTACTCAAGGTTCTTTTTGGTCCCCAAAATGACGGGAGACTGGAGACCAATATTGGATCTCAGCAGACTCAACAAGTCTGTCAGGAAGACAAGATTCCGAATGGTCACTCTTCAGTCAATTCTGCCCTTCTTACAGAAGGACAACTGGATGTGCTCAATAGATCTTCAGGATGCGTACTATCACATCAAAATTCACAGACACTCCAGGAGATTTCTCCGCTTTCGGCTGGGGTCCAGTCACTTCCAATTCAGAGCCCTGCCCTTTGGTCTCACTACAGCCCCAGAGTGTTCACCAAATGCATGGCAGTGGTCACGGCTCACCTGAGACGTCAAGGATTCCAGGTGTTTCCGATCTCGACGACTGGCTCCTGTCAGCCACCACCAGGCATCAGCTTATACAAGCCAGGGATTACACAATAGACCTTTGTTCTCATTTGGGCATCTCAGTCAACTTCAAAAGTCATCCTTATCGCCCTGCCAGTCTATTACCTTCATAGGCGCAAACTTAAACACTGTTCGGATGTCAGCTACCCTTACAGAACAAAGAGTTTCAGACATTCAGACTCATGTCAGGATCATTCTGGCCAGCAAGAAAGTACAGGCCAGAATGGTTCTAAAGGTATTAGGTCTCATGGCTGCGGCCATTACTCTTCTTCCCCTGGCTCGATTCTACATGCGCCTCCTTCAGTGGATGCTGTTCACACAGTGGTCATACCAGCAACTCCCAATGCGTCACCAGATTCTGGTGACACAAACATGCAAAGAACATCTTGCTTGGTGGATCACATCGTCTCAGGTTCACCAAGGCAGGTGCTTTGTACCTCCGTCCCCGATAGCCACTGTCTCCACGGATGCCTCCCTGATCGGGTGGGGGGGTCATTATCAGGGCAGGATGGTTCATGGGACGTGGCAACCGTTCGAGTACCATCTGCACATAAATGTCCTGGAGATGAGAGCAGTGCTTTTAACGTTGCAAGCCCTCAACGACTTTCTTCCCGTAGGGACAATTGCAGTCCACACAGACAACATGTCTGTAGTTTGGTATATCAACAAACAGGGCGGAACCAAGTCCTACCCCTTGTGTCGAGAAGCGCTCAGACTATGGCAATGGGCGATCTCCTCTCATCGGTTTCTGGTAGCAACGCATATCCCTGGGAAAACCAACATTATAGCGGACAGATTGAGCAGAGCTATTCTCATGCCTCACGAGTGGTCTCTCAAGCAATCCATAGTGGAAGAGATTTTTCTGGAATGGGGTCGTCCATGTTGCGATCTTTTTGCTACTCCCCAAAACAGCAAATGTCCAGACTTCTTCAGCCTCTTGCCTCTATCAGGCCATCGGCGCAGAGACGCTCTGACCCAGGATGGGCGCCAGCGACTGCTTTATGCCTTCCTCCATTTCCTCTGATCCCTCAGGTGATCCAGAAAGCTACCGCTTTGAGAGCCAAATTGATTCTCATTGCCCCTTACTGGCCTCGACAAGTTTGGTTCCCGTTCCTCCATCATCACCTTTTGGTGCAGCCGTGGCATCTGGACCCAGTGCCAGATCTACTGATTCACCAATCCGGTCAGCTGCATCGGTCAATCCCTTCTCTCAACCTCACAGCATGGTTGCTCCACTTCCTTCCTTAGCCAGGCTTCCTTTGATCTCTAACCCAGTTAGAGATATCATAGTAGCTTCACTAAAATCCTCTACCAGGAGGATTTACACAAGCAAATGGAAACGTTTCTCTTATTGGGCTAAGGCCCAAAATATTGATCCTTTTACTGCCCCTGTTCAGGCAGTTCTGGACTTCTTAGCAGAGATTTTTCATGCAGGCTCCTCTTCTTCCACAGTCAGAGTTCAGTTGGCTGCTATTTCTAATTTTCATGTCGGGATAGCAGATCATAATATTATGTCCCATAGGCTCTGCAGGGCCTTCTTGAAAGGAATTTTCCTACTAAAGCCTCCAATCAGGAATCCTCCTCCTCAGTGGGATCTAAATTTAGTGCTGACATCCTTAATTCTTCCCCCCTTCGAGCCAGCTGTTTCTTGTTCCCTGAAATTTCTTTCTTGGAAAACTTTATTCCTAGTGGCTATTACATCTGCCAGGAGGGTGTCTGAACTTCATGCTCTTTCGGTTCGACCCCCCTATTTGATTTTTCACAAAGACAGAGTATCTTTGAGAACTAATCCATCCTTTTTACCTAAGGTCGCTTCAAAAAACAATCTGAATCAATCCATTGATCTCCCTGTATTTTTTCCTAGCTATTCAGTTAGAGCTGAACAAAAGCTACATTATCTTGACGTCCACCATCAGCTTAGATATTATTTGGACAGAACAAAAAAATTTAGAAAATCTGATCAACTTTTTGTTTCCTATGCGGATAATAAAAAAGGCCTTCCTGTTTCTAAAGTGACTTTGTCCAGATGGCTTTCTTCGGTCATCACTGAAATTTATACGATCAGGGGAAAACAGCTGTGCTCAAAACCTAAAGCACATTCAACTAGGAGTTTAGCTACTTCTACAGCTTTTCAAGCTAGACTGCCTTTGGACACTATTTGTGCAGCGCCACTTGGGCCACTCCTCACACTTTTGTTTCCCATTACAAATTGGACTTGGCCTCCAGGGACAGAGCCAGTTTTGGCTCTACAGTCCTCAAGAGTTTGTTCCATTGAGCCACCCAGGATAGAGGTGCTAGGGACGCGGTCCCATCAAGCAAGAATGAAGGCGAGATTGACAACTTAACATTAAGAAGTTATGTACCTACCATAACGTTCCATGTTAGTTGTCTTCTCTCGCCTTCTTTCTTGCGACCCTCCCTCCTTCCCCCTGGCCTGGACAGACCTTATATAAGAAACTATTATGCTAAAGACCATTTAGACCTGGTCCTTTTTCCATCTGTAAGTTTCTTCTTCCTTTGGGAAGTATTTTATGCTTGGTGTTATTGCCCTTTGTCAACAAACGAGATCTGGGTACTTACTGCCTTGCATCATGGGATATGGGGCTGCCTCGAGCTGGTAAAAGGAGTTCTCGAGCTAAAGCAAGTGCCGAGTCGGAGCCGAGGATCGGCTCCGAACCCATCAAGCAAGAAAGAAGGCGAGAGAAGACAACTAACATGGAACGTTATGGTAGGTACATAACTTCTTATTTCCGGAAATTGCATCAGTCCCAGTCTGCTCCGGACAACCAGTCCTCTCGTAGCAGAGGAGGACAGGGAGGATGCCACCCTAGAGGCAGAGGGGGTCCCAGAAATTTTGAGTCCAGAGAACCCTTCTCTGAGAGGCCCACGCAGAACCCCTGAGGGGCTGCCCGGCTGCTGCACTGTGGAGGCAGTCGGGGGGCTTCTTTCGAGGCACCTAGCAATGTGGGAGTCCATAACAACAGATTGCTGGGTGCTTTGCATCATATCCAGAGGCTACCAAATTCCCTTTATTGTAACCCCCAAAACCAGAAGCCTCCCCGATGTACCACCCAATCAGAGGGAGGCGGCTGCTACAGAAATTCAGCAGCTTTTACAAAAAAGAGCCATCCAACCCGTCCCCCCAGATCAGTTCGGATCAGGGTTTTACTCCAGGTTCTTTCTGCTGCCAAAAAAGACGAGGGACTTGAGGTCCATCCTCGACCTCTCTCTCTTTAACCTGGCAGTACCCAAAGAAAAGTTCCGGATGGTCACGCTACAATCTATTCTCCCCCTGTTACGGGAGAATGACTGGATATGCTCGATAGACCTCAAGGATGCGTACTACCACATTCTTGTGGACAGACGTTCCAGGAGGTTCCTCCGCTTCTGGCTGGGAGCCAGTCACTTTCAGTTCAGGGCCCTTCCCTTTGGTCTCACCTCAGCCCCCAGGGTGTTCACCAAAGTCTTGGCGGTTATAGCGGCCCACCTGAGACTTCAGGGAATTCAGGTCTTTCCGTACCCGGACGACTGGCTCCTGATCGCCCCAACAAGGCATCTGCTCTGTTCAGGCAGGGATTATTTCCTCAGTCTTGCTCCACGCCTAGAGTTGACTGTCAACATAGCCAAATCCTCTCTGGCTCCTACACAGGTAATAGATTTCATAGGGGCGAGATTGGATTCCAGACTAATGCTTGCCTTCCTGACTCCCGATTGGCTTCAGAACCTGAGGTTGCATGTTCAGGCCATTCTCCAACTTCCTGCTCCACCGGCAGAATTGATCCTGAGGGCTCTAGGGTCCATGGCGGCAGCAATTCCTCTGCTGCCCCTAGCCCATCTAAATATGAGGGTCCTGCAGTGGACCCTCCAGGTGCAATGGTCCCTGTCTCGCAACCCCCTGGCCCATCCTATTCCCCTAAGCAGGGCTTGCAGAGGGTCGCTCGTGTGGTGGCTCCAGTCCTCGAGCCTTCACACGGGACGACCATTCTCCATGCCTTCCCCCATCGCTACAGTGACCACGGATGCCTCTCGCCTGGGGTGGGGGGGGGGGCACTATTCAGGCAGAACGGTCCAAGGCACGTAGAACGACACAGAGACCTCCTTGCATATCAATGTCCTAGAGATGAGGGCGGTGCTTTTGACGTTGCAGGCCCTTCACAGCCTTCTTCCGATTGGGACGATTGCGGTACAAATGGACAACATGTCAGTTGTCTGGTACATCAACAAACAGGGGGGAACCAGGTCTTATCCTCTTTGTCGTGAGGCCATGAGAGTGTGGGAATGGGCGATATCCACCAACCGCTTTCTCATTGCAACGCACATTCCGGGATGGTCCAACATCCTAGCAGACAGGCTCAGTCATTTGATTCTGACCCCATACAAATGGTCTGTCAAATATTTGCCCAATGGGGGCAACCCTGTTGCGATCTTTTTGCCTCTCCATCAAATACCAAATGCAACAGTTACTTCGCTCTACTCCCCCCTCAGGGGGAGTCCCCGAGAGACTCTCTAGTACATGCTTGGCCTCCCGGTCTCCTTTACACTTACCCTCCATTGCCCATGATGCTAAAACTCTTACAGAAAGCCAGTCGGCTGGGGAGCAAAATGATCCTCATTGCCCCATTCTGGCCTCGTCAAACATGGTTCCCATACCTGTGGTCTCATTTGATTCATCCACCCTGGATTCTGGATCCCCTTCCGGATCTCATTACTCACCCTCTGGGTCTTCCGACCCCCAACCTGGTCAACCTCAAGCTGACGGCTTGGTTGCTCCAGTTCCACTCCTGATAAGGACTCCCGGAATCTCCTCACCAGTCAAAGCCATCCTAGTAGCAGCACATAAACCTTCCACCAGAAAGGTCTATCGGAGTAAGTGGAAACGTTTCTCCATTTGGGCGGAGCACCATCACTTAGATCCTTTCACTGCGCCTCTTACGTCGGTTTTGGATTTTCTAACTACCCTTTTTCATCAAGGGGCTAGCTGCTCTACAGTCAGGGTACAACTAGCAGCGATTTTGCATTATCATGTAGGGCATGAATCGGGCCCTCTAATTACTTCCAAGCTTTGTAAAGCTTTCCTCAAGGGCACCTTCCTTCTCAGACCTCCGGTCAGGGAGGTAGTACCCCCATGGGATTTATCTTTGGTTCTACAGGCCTTGACAAGCCCCCCTTTCAAGCCGGCGGCTACGGTTGATCTTAAATACCTCTCTTGGAAGACGGCCTTCTTGGTGGCCATTACTTCAGCTAAAAGGGTCTCTGAGCTTCAGGCTGTCTGTGTTAAACCGCCGTATTTAGCCTTCCATCAGGATAGAGTTTACCTCAGGATCAATCCGTCCTTTCTGCCTAAGGTATCTTCGGAAGCTAATATTAATCAATCTATTAATCTTCCCGTGTTCTTTCCCAACTACCAGAACAAAGGAGAGTACAAACTGCATTCCTTGGATGTGCACAGACAATTATGCTTTTATATTCATTGAACCGCTGGTCATAGGCAATCTGACCAGTTGTTTGTCTCCTTTTCCAAAACAAATTTAGGCAAGTCAATTTCTAAAGTTACCCTGTCATGGTGGATAGCTAGTAGTATCCTCTTGGCATATCAGAGTTCGGGAAGGCCTGCACTGCAGGGAGTCCGAGCTCATTCTACTAGGGCCGTCGCTACTTCAGCGGCTTTTAAATCTAGGGTTCCCTTGGATGATATTTGTTCTGCAGCCACTTGGGCTTCATCTCATACCTTTATCAGCCATTACAAACTGGATGTTGTCTCCAGAGGTAGGGTATCCTTTGGCTCTGCAGTGCTCCGGAATATTCTTCCATAAAGGCCACCCAGGATTCAGGTAGCTGGGGACTCTGTCCCAAAGGTTGCTGAGAAATGAAGTTCCTACTTCAGATATTTGTCTGCAACCATCCCCCCTTCCCCCTGACCTATAGGATTCTGTTTAGGATCTGTCTTAGATAAGCCCCTTCCGGGGCACAGTAACAATGGTTATATCGGGCAAACTTGATCTGAGGTCAGTCAGGGTTGGCAGGGGATTATGGGTAAAGGGAGGAGCTAGGAGCTCGGATCTATGTTGTGGTAGAAGTTGCCGGCTCGGATCCGAGATCGGATCCGTATCCCAAAGGTTGCAGACAAATGAAGATACCTACTCAGAAAGAACGTTATGGTGAGTACATAACTTCTTATTTCTTCCCATTTTAAAAGCACCATATTAGCATAGATGGCAGCACATGATGCCCCCAGCACTACACCCTTATTCTGTTTAAAATATTATCCCTCATAGTAAATGTAATTATAATCTAATACAAGTTCCATACATTTAGAAATCAAACTTATTTTATCATCAGAAAAGTCTGTATGTTTTTCATAATTTCTAAAAAGAGCTCTATCCCTTCACTTTTTGGAATGGATGGATATAAGTCCACTATATCCACCATAAGAAAGGAAATGTTTTCTTCTCAGAGATTATTTTTAGCCTACCCAGGAAGTCCTAAGAATCTTTCAAAAGGTGGGCTACCTTCCTGTAAATATGTTTAAGCCACTTGTATATTACACCCCAAAAGGGTAGGTTTTAGAACCCTGTCCTTCCACTTGGGCCTAAACTTAAACTGTTCTAAACCTTTATGAGTTTTGGGAATCCCAAAATAGTGGCTGTCACTGGATGTATAACTTTAAAAAAATTATAAATCTCTAGTGAAATTATTTCATCCATCAAATATTCTTCCAAAAATAGTCAATGCTGCGGTGTGCTATATTAATTTAATTATGAAAGGCATTAGAATATCTACCCAGGAAGTCCCAAGAATCTTTCAAAAGGTGGGCTACCTTCCTGTAAATATGTTTAAGCCACTTGTATATTTCACCCCAAAAGGGTAGGTTTTAGAACCCTGTCCTTCCACTTGGGCCTAAACTTAAACTGTTCTAAACCTTTATGAGTTTTGGGAATCCCAAAATAGTGGCTGTCACTGGATGTATAACTTTCAAAAAATTATAAATCTCTGGTGAAATTCTTTCATCCATCAAATATTCTTCCAAAAATAGTCAATGCTGCGGTGTGCTATATTAATTTAATTATGAAAGGCATTAGAATATCTTTCTGTGTCATAGAGCATCTCACATATTTTCTGAGAATATTGCAATGCCCCATATAACACTGTCCCCCTTCCCTTATCTGGCCGCATGACTCTGATAGAATGATCATTTCTCATCTGTTCTAATAATTCTTGTTCTTTTTTGGTCAAATAATATGACATATTTTGTCTTTCTTCTTTACTTTTCAGTGCATATATATCATCTGTAATAGCTTTTTCTAGTACACTCAAAGTAGGTTCTAATGGTGGGTTAAAGGTACTTCTTATCTTGACTTCCTTTTCCTTTCTTCCATTTGTATTTTGGTTCTGAAAAATATATGCTAAATTGAGTTTCCTCATAAATATTTTTAACTCTAAAACAACAGTGTAATTAAACTTTCTTTTTGGAACATATTTTAAATCTTTCCTAAAAAGAGAAAAGTGATCTTTAGTGAGCACAGTATCAATATAATTATAAATATGTTATCCTTTATACATGTTTACTATCCCTTCTTGGTGTAGCTCATCTAAAACATTAGGGTGATTCATCATTACCAATGTTCTCTGTCCCTGTTTCTCCACTGCTGTTGAAGCCTCTCTCCCTCTATCTTGTCTCCTATTTCCCCTTCCCCCCACTGATTCCTTAAAAAGTTCCTCCTATGTGTAGTTTGTTTAAACTGTTGCCTGTTGTTAACTGTATAAGAGGACTGGTTCCATTGTTTTACTATTATTCCCTCTCATAACTTGGTCATTTTATGTTTTTCCTTCCTATATGTCTACTAATGGGTAAGCTTTCTTACCATTATATTCTGCTAAGTATCTTTCTATCTTTTTACACTTTCTTTTAAAAAGCTTATCACATTTATTTTCAATGTCTTCCATTTGTTTAACATACAACTTGTCATATTGTGGAAACAAATCTTCTTGAATATATTTGTTCACTTTCTCTGTCTCTACTTTCAATGCACACATTTTAACATCATTAACTTCTATAATTTTTGCCATCAACTCTAAACCATGTTTGTTAAATATTTCTATAAATTCAGCATATACAGTGTCAGTTTGATCAATGCCAAAGGGAAATTTATACACCCTTAGATCCTTTGGGACAATTTGCTTAGTCAGACATTCTGAAAGATAGGCATTTTCCATTTGTAAGGTTTTAACCTTGTACATTTTACTTTCAAAAGCATAAATCATTTCTTTTAAGCCACCCTTAGTAGTACTAGTTTCATTACATAAAGTTTTTTTTACCTTTATCTTCTTTTATATCATAATTTGAAAAGACAATTTTTTTCACTAAACATTCATAGTCCAACTTTTCAGTCTCTTTATAGTTTCCCAAAGGATTCCTACACCTTGCGGTTTCAGAATCAGTCTCTTGTTGCAAACCATTGTCTTTGTTAAAAGTATAAGCTATACCTGTTTGTGTAGTTCTGGTACCAGTCCTCTGCATTTCATTTTCCTCATTTTGCCTGTTGTACTGTCCTGGGGGAATTTCTAATGAAAAGTTCACATTTCTCATCCAGCAAGAAGCCTCCTGGTCTGTTTTCTTACTTGCAAAAGTTTCAAGACTGTCTCCATAACCATCCCTACTTTGCTCTGCCCTTACCTCCCTTCCTGGTGATGGATTACGCTTCTCTTTGGAGGATCCAAAGTGAAACAAACCCTCTGGTTGGCTAAGAATGTCTATAAGGCAGGACAATTCCCCTTTCACAGTTGCAAGCTCAGAATGCAGTTTATTAAACTCTTCTCTTTGAACAGGCGAAAAAAATGGAAGATATATCATCCAAGGAGTCCATACTGCTTAAGTTACTCAAAAAATACCACAAATAAAAAAAAAAAACAAAAGTAACCACAGTGTAAAATATAATACAAAAAATCAGTAAAGGATTTAAGTACAGTGTTTATAGAAAACCCACATTTAGTAATTCCTATTTAGAGTATACAAGTAATCACCCCAACCATCAAAAAAATATATAGTCAAAGGTCAACTAGTTAGAATTGCCCGCATGACTTCTGATGGGGGAGACGAAGATAGAGAGTTACAAAAAGTAACACAACTATTTTATGAAAGAGGGTATCCAGCTAACATAGTGGAGAAAACTGTAGAATATGTTAAAAGTGAGTGGGGTAAAAAATTTAAACCATTAGGTGATGGACTACAGGAAACAGAAAATTTGGAAGAAGAGAAACAATTTCATAGGGCTATGGTTATTCCTTTTTGTGGACAAGTCAAACAAATGAAAAAGATTTATCTGAAATAGTTTACTTCATTTGGTCTTCAACCTGTGGGATACCGGATCCAAGCTGATAACTTTACTAGCATCTGCTCTGAGCTCCAAGCTCCTCCCCTTACCCATAATGCACCTCCACCACCTTCCAACCCCCAGATCTCATTTGCCGTGGCTAGCTGAAGCATCATGATCTCCAGAGCTCCAGGTTGTAAGTGGGTGTAAAACTTTTAGAAAATCTCTTTTTTCTTTCTAAACCTTAGATAGTGATAGTGTAGGTTCCCCTTTCTCCTCCCCTCGCTTGGTGCATCGAGTTTTCTAGTTTTAGAGTTGTTAGCTTAGTTTTGAGTAGCTGTGTGTGTTTTTCTTCCCCTCCTCAGTGTGTTCTTTGTGTGAGTGTGTTGAGTGGGTGTTTTCATTGAGAAAGAAATAATATTTTTTCAGTTATTCTTTCCACTGATTCCATGGCTGATAAGCTGATATTTAAAAGATGCACTGAGCGTGGCCATAAGTTATCCCCTGCGGATGGCCACACTCTTTTTGTTATGTGCTTGGTGGCCCATCTTAGCACAGACTGCACTATTTGCACGGGGTTTAACCCATGTGCCATCAAAGACAGGAAGGCCAAGTTGGCCCTGAAAGGCCTTCTTCCCCCATCTGAGACAGTTGCCTCATCTTCAGCTTCGGTCACAGTGGCTGCTGTGGTCACCTGTCCTTCTTCTCTTCCACTGGCTTCTCCTCCCTCCCAGGCTGGGACACAACCTCCTGTGCAAAAGTCTGCAGAAGTGGAGTGGAAAAGGGGCAGAGAGAAGGAGAGAGAGTCAAAGTCGAGGGAAAAACATGAGGTCTTCGGACCTCCCTTCACCGGTCAAGACTCTTAGGATCCATGACTCCCCTTGGCTCCAATCTCCAAGGTTTTCCACAGAGCCAGAGGAGACACGCTCAGCTTCTAGGGCCTCGGTGCCCTGACCTGCAAGGTTGGAGTCTGTGGCCTCATCAAGGTTCACCCAGTCTTTATCTGACGTCGACATGGATAAAATGATGAGGAGGTTCATTCATACTCAGATCCAGATGGGGAACTTGCCAGTCCCCTCTCCCTCAGGAGGGGGGAGCTTGCTTCCTTTTTTCCAACTGATATCTCCTTCTCTGATCCATCCATTGGGTTTGGAGTATTCGGATCCAAGACTGGCTTTAGTCAGGGGGGCGGCGCTGACGCTACCTGCTTCCTCGACGACGACAGCTGCCTGGAGCGTGTTGGATCTGACCAGCTCGAATCCGAGCTGCTCTCAGAGCCAGAGCTTGGGTGACATATCCGAGGGAGTGGAACTTTTTTATTGGCTCCGCCTTTGTTGGGCCAAGCTCCCTCCCTCGGAGCTCCATCCACTTCGGGCCCAGATCCGATTTTCTCGTCAAACCCAGGGAGACCGGCCTCCTTATTGGTTTCTTAAGAGGTTCACTCTCCCTCGGTGTTTGACATGGTAGAAAGGGTACTCTCTGCTGGATCGAGACCCCAGACTGCCCCCTTGGACTCCGCCCTGAACCCCTCACTCTTTCTACGATCCCCATCATTTTACCAGAGGGACAGCCCATGCTCGAGGAGCCCCACACGGTTCCCCTGAGGAACAAGTGGCTTGCAAGTCCCCCCTGGAGAGCTCCACCAGAGAGGTGCCTCGCAAGCATACGTGCAAGAAGAGGCACTTGGACTCCCTCGAGTCCCTCACCGAGGATACGGACGTGAGTGATGGAGAAGGTTCCCCTGTATCTCCTCCCGAGGATGTTTCCTTTGGAGACATCATGGAAATCCTTCGCCAACAGAGAGGTTGGTCTGCCCCAAATCTTCTTCTGATGAGTCCGTGTTCCTGGAGGCTTTCAGCACAGGCCCATCTACTTCCTGGGTGTGCCCTCCCGTGGATCCTTTGGTGGACCTGGTCACCTCGCGGGCATGGAAGGAGCCAGACACCATGGAACCAATTCCAAAAAGGCCTGACAAAATTTTGATCCCTCCCTTGGATAGGCCAGCATGGAACAAGGGCTCCCCCATAGACGCTATGGTGGTAGCAGCAGCCACAAAGAAGAAACTTGCCCAGGAGAGTTCCTCGGTCCATCCTCCTGACTGAGAGTTACAGATGAGGGACCATCTAGGGAAGCGGGTTTACACTTTAGCTACCTTTTCTATTAGGGCGTTGAACTACCTGGCCCATGTCACCAGACTCCAACGCAACCTGGTAAAGGAGCTGGAGGAGTCTCCCACTAAGTCCATGTCACAGGAGGACAGGGTCTCATTCTGTGTGAGGATGGCCACTTTGAAAGCAGTCTCCAGCACGTCCATGTGACTCCTTTTACATGCTACTGAAGGAGCAGCTAGGGCTGCTGGGTCTGGCGTGTCCATGAGGCGCAACGCCTGGCTAAGATTATGTCAATTTTCGGCACTTTTCAAGGTGTCCTTTGCCAATGCCTCTTATGATGGCTCTACTCTTTTTGGTAAGACCACCAAAGAGACGTTAGTCCAGAGTGAGAAGGACAGGAAGACACTGTCTGCTATTGGGATCCACTTCTTGAACCCTCAGAGGTCCTTTTCCCAGAACCAGAGAGGGCAAAAGAAGATGTGGTTCCGGAAGTCACAGTATTCTTGGGACACTCAGGGCTGTTCTTCCCCCAGAGGCAGAGGGGGACAGAATGGATGCTGGCCCAGAGGCAGAGGGGGTCCGAGAAATTTTGTCTCGAGAACCTTTCTTGGACTGACCTAGGCAGCAACCCTAAGAGGTGGCCCGACTGCTCTACTCTGGAGTCAGTCAGAGGACACCTCTATAACATCAGATTGCTGGGTGCTTCAGATCATATCCAGAGGATACTCTATCCCCTTTGTGGGTCCCCCCAAATCTCCCAAACACCTCCTGGATGTACCACTCACGCAAAGGGAGGCAGTAGCACAGGAAATTTCCAAGCTGCTAGAAAAACAAGCCATTGAAACCGTCCCCCTAGATCAGTCCGGATCAGGCTTCTACTCCAGGTTCTTTTTGGTGCCAAAGAAAACGGGGGACTTAAGGCCCATTCTGGACCTTTCTACCCTGAACCTGTCAGTTGCTAAAGAGAAGTTCCGGATGGTCACACCACAGTCCATCATGCCGTACCTGCAAGAGAGTGACTGGATGTGCTCGTTAGACCTCCAGGATGCTTACTATCACATAAACATGCAAAGAAGCTGCAGGAGGTTCCTCCTCTTCCAGCTAGGAGTCAATCATTGCCAGTTTTGAGCCCTATTTTTTGGTCTCACCACAGCCCCCAGGGTGTTCACCAAAGTGATGACGGTGGTAGCGGCTCATCTGAGGCTTCAGGGGATTCAGGTCTATCCGTACCTGGACAATTGGCTCCTCACTGCTCCCACCAGGCATCTACTCTCCCAAACCAGGATTATTTCTTGATCCTTGCCCTATGTTTGGGGATCACAGTCAACACATCCAAACCACTCCTAGATCCTGTACAGTTGATACACTACATTGGCGCAAAGATAGATACTTTATAGTGCAAAATCTTCCTGACTTCGGAGAGAGTATAAAACCTGAGGATGCATGTCTCCCTGATCTACCATTCTCATCTCCCAACAGTGGAATCATTGTTGAGGGCCTTAGGCTCGATGGCGGGGACCATAATGCTTCTCCCATGTGCCTGGTTATACATGAGAATTCTACAGTGGACTTTAGCTGTACAATGGTCCCTGTTGGAACTTCCATTGGCATATCCAATTCAACTCAATCGAGTCTGTCGGTCATCCCTCATATGGTGGATGTGTTCTCCAGACATTTTGGAGGGACATCCCTTTGTTCCAGCCCCAGCCCAAGCCACAGTGACCATGGACACCTCCCAACTCGGGTGGGGGTTCATAGTTCGGGCAGGACAGTCCAAGGCCTGTGGTCCCCTGTAGAGCCCAGCTTGCACATAAATGTCCAAGAGATGAGGGTGGTCCTTCTAGCATTGCAGGCCCTTCATGCCTTTCTTCCTCTGGGAACGATTGCAATTCAGTCAGACAACATGTCAGTGGTCTGGTATATCAAGAAACAGGGAGGAACCTGATCTTACCCGCTTTATTGTGAGCCCATGAGAGTGTGGGAATGGGCGATCTCCATCGGTCACTTTCTCATCACAATGCATATTCCGGGAAGGTCCAACATCATAGCAGACAGGCTAATTCAGACTATTCTGATGCCTTATGAGTGGTCTCTGAATCTTTCAGTAGTGGAACAGATCTTCAGCTCGTGGGGTCAACCTTGCTGCGATCTCTTCGCATCTCCTTCCAACGCAAAGTGCAGTGAGTTTTTCGCTCTGAACCCCCTGCTGGGGGAGTCCTCCAGAGATGCTCTAGTACATGCTTGGCCTCCCAGTCTTCTGTATGCTTACCCTCCAGTACCTCTTATTCTGAGGTTTCTGCATAAAGCTCATCGACTGGAGAGCAAAGTGATCCTCATTGCTCAGTTTTGGCCTCAGCAGGTATGGTTTCCCTTCTTTTGGTCTCACCTTCTGGCTCCGCCTTGGATCTTGGATCTTATTCAGGATCTAATCTCACACCCTTTGGGGGTTTCTCATCTGAATCTGGACAGTTTGAAGCATACAACTTGGCTGCTCTAGTTCCCGTGATTGCTAAGACTCCTGGATTATCCTACTCAGTTAGGTCTCTTTTGGTGGCTGCTCTTAAGTCCTCGACCCAGAAGTTTTATCGCAGCAAGTGGAAACATTTTTCTTTTTGGGCCTCTCAAAGGAGTTTAGACCCCTTCATGGCTCCTATTTCCACTATTCTTGATTTTCTAGCTGATATTTTTCAACACAGAGCGAGTTCTTCTACTGTCAAGGTTCAATTGGCTGCCATTTCTCATTTTCATGTGGGTGAGAATTCTGCCTCTCTAGCCTTCTACAGACTGTGTAAAGCCTTTATTAAAAGCACCTTTTTGTTATGCCCCCAAGTCAAGGATCCTGTTCCCCATGGGACCCTACTACGGTTCTTCATGCTTTGGTTGCTCCGCCTCTCAAACCTGCTGCAACAGCAGATCTGAAATATTTATCTTGAAAATCAGCTTTTCTGGTGTCTATTACCTCTGCCAAAAGGGTTTCAGAACTGCAGGCCTTGTCCATCAAAGTTCCTTACATGATTTTTCACAAAGATAGGGTTTCCCTTCGGACCAACCCATCCTTTCTTTCTAAGGTGGCATCACCAGTCAATATCAATCAGACCATCAATTTGCCTGTGTTCTTTCCTAATTTTACTAACAAGATGGAATACAAACTCCACCTGCTGGATGTTCATAGACAGTTACGATTCTATTTACACAGGACAAAATATTTCCGTAAATCTGATCAATTATTTGTATCCTTCTATAAACCCTTTTTGGGGAAACCTACCTCCAAGGTCACTATTGCTAGATGGATTTCTTCATGCATCCTTCAGGTCTATAAGGACAGAGGCATGTCAGGTGAAAGCTCATTCCACTAGATTGATGGCTACATCTGTGGCCTTTTGGTCTAGAGTTTCTTTGGATGATATTTGTTCTGCAGCTACTTGGTCCTCATCTCATACATTTATTTCTCATTACAAATTGGATTTGACTTCTAAAAGGAGAGCATGGTTCCGTGGTGCTGTGGAATATCCTTCCATGAGGACCTCCCAGGAGTTCAGTAGCTGGGGATTCTGTCCCACAGGTTGAAGACCAAATTAAGTAAACTACTTCAGATAAAGAATGTACTCACCATAACATTCCATCTGAGTAGTTCTACTTCATTTGTCTTCAACCGTCCCTCCCTCCTTCCCCCGGAACTTGGAATATGGACAGCCTACTGGCTGCAGTTATAGCTCACAAGTATTTTTTCAAGTCGGGTTATCAGTGTAAGATTCAGCAAACTCGATCTGGGGGTTGGAAGGTAGTGGAGGTGTATTATGGGTAAGGGGAGGAGCTTGGTGCTTGGAGCAGATGCTAGTAAAGTTGCCGGCTTGGATCTGATACGGATCTGGTATCCCACAGGTTGAAGACAAATGAAGTAGAACTACATAGATGGAACGTTATGGTGAGTACATAACTTTTCTTTTTAGAACAATTGGTCCATTCTTAAAAATAACCCTAGAATACTTTCAGTTGTTGCGAAGGAACCCACTTTTGTATACAAAACTGGGCTCAATTTAAAAGGGGCATTTAAACTTACTAACAAAAGTCAGGTAGTGGTTAATAGTGGTTCAACAAAATGTGGTGCTTTTGCACAATGCCAAGTTCATACAAGCTAAGAATATGGTAGCCCTGCAAAATATTTTGAAGTCTAAAGTTTTCTTTGAAAAGGGAAATTGTCAAACATCAGGGGTGATATATATGGCAGCTTGTAAAACCTGTCCAGCTTACTACATAGGCAAGACAGAAAGGCATCTTAGGGCAGAACTTATAAGAACCAGTACCAGATTGCTACAAGAAATATAAATAATGCCCTATATAAACATTCATTAATATGTGCAAATTTTGTTCAGTTTTTATTTGGTATTGTGGAGAGTGTAAGACCAAATCCTAGAGAGGGAGATTACAGGAATTATATAGAGGAAAAGCAAATTAAGTGGTAAATAAAACTACCTGTGACCCATGCACCAGGTCTTAATGAAATGGTACCCTTAAAACCAATATTAGTGAGGAAAGCTACCTCATAAGTACTGTGTATCTTAGCCTGTGTATGTGTGTCTGTGTATGTGTGGGGAATCAACTACACAGTATATATATATGTTTTAAAGCAAGTCAATGGATAAAAAGTGGTTGATTTTTTTATCTTAAACAATTTTTAAGTTTACATTTGATGAACGTCTTGGAATTTGATAAGTGCTTTTTTTATAAATGATGTTTAAATGTTCTTGTGTTAAAAGGTGTCTGTAGTGCATTTCATTCGAGCATTAAGGTAGTCGTATCTTTATAGGATTGTGAAGGATGATGACATCACTCATTTTTAATAGTATTTAAAGGCTGTAATATGGAGTGCAGTTAGATTCTGATGAAGTCCTCAGTTTAGGGGATGAAAGCGCTCAATCTGTGTTTTTGTATGTTGGAAGAATAAAAACAGCTTGGACTGAAGAGTTTGGCTGACTGAAAGTGTTTCCTACTGTTTTACAGTGTTTGTTTTTGGAATTTTTGTAGTTATATTTTACACTGTGGTTACTTTTTTATTTGTGGTACTTTTATAAAGATGAATATAAATTATAATTAGAACTGCAATGGAAGGAGAACTGGTTTAAGGTGAGTCCTACTTGTTTTTTCATACTTGATTTTGACTGGCATTCCAGTAAGGTATTTAAAAAGTAATTTATTTGTTCTTGCCTCACAACCTTTTTGTTTCCATCTAGATATTAAGTAAGCTGTCATGTAGCCAATGCATTGAAATATTTTTTTTCTTCTACACTTCATTTTGTCTTGATTGGACTCTCATAATGACAGTTTGGCACTCAGGGCAGCGTATTTAATTAAAGTCCCAGTTTTTGTGGTTTTGAGCATAGCTCCATCCCTTTCTAGTTGGTCACACCCCTTCCCATTGGCCCCACCCATGCAACTGTCTCCTGCAGCCCCCCCCCCCCCTTTGAGTTGAAGTCACCAGCCACCACTGATTTTGGATCTAAGCAGTCTGAACAATGTAAGAGGAAATCAGAGTTCTGAATGGTCATATTTCAGTCCATTCTACCACTTTTACACAAGAATGATTCGATATGTTCAGGCAATCTTCAGAATGCATACTTTCACATCAGAATAAACAGATGCTCCCGAAGATAACTTGCACTTTTGGTTGGGAGTCAGTCACTATCAATTCAGAGCCCTTTGGGCTCACCACAGCCCCCAGGGTGTTTACCAAGTGCATGGCAGTGGTAGCAGTCACCTGAGACTGCGAGGATTCTGAGTATTTCCATGCTTAGATAACTAGCTGTTCACTGCCCCAACCAGGCAGCTTCTAGAACAGTCCAGGGACTATCTGCTCCAGTTTTGTCAAACAATAGTCATTGCAATCAATTTTTCCAAGTCCAGGACTTTGAAGATGGCTGCACATTAAGTGACAGCTTAATATCAGCTCTTTCAGTGTGAAAACAGAAACTTAGAAGAGAAGGCCAATAATCTCATATTTTGTATAAATTTCAGTAACTCACTAGTAAGTGTCCTGCCTAGATGCCAGCAAAAAAGAAATTCAGAAAACCTGAAAGAAAATCAATCACAAAAGGTAAGAAGGAAAGACTGACTGGGACAAATTATGCAGCTGTTCAGCAAAAAGCAGTGCAAGTTCCAGCTTTGGTGCAAGATATGACCTCCAGTAATCTAGAGGAAATAAAAAGTCAAATGTACTCAAAGATGATTAAAATAAATGAAACACTGATGGAATATATCAACTCAAATAACAAAAGGCTGTACAAAGTGGAAGAAACTTTAAACAGGTATTCAGATGAGGTGATAAAACTGCAAAAATCAGAGGTTGACATGAAGAAAAGCCTGGCTGAATATGAAACTGCTCAAGAAGAGATGTTTCAAAAATAATAGAATTAGAGGACAGAGCACAAAGGGAAAACCTGAGCTTTTCTGCTGTACTTGAGAAAATGGAACAGACTGTGTTAATTTTATGAAAGCACAAATAAGTAACTGGACTTGTATTCCACAGCAAGAGTTGTTAATTGAAAGAGCACATTGTGTGTATTCTCCGAACCTGGCCATAAGAAAGCAGCCTAGACCTTTAATGGTAAAGATGCAATCCCTCCAGCAGAAGGGGTTGATTCTGAAAAAGCTGTGGCAGAAGGACAAGGTACTTAAAGTATGAAACAGTAGAGTGCTTGTGAAAAATGATTACTCACTATGCATCAGGCAGAAGAAGAATACATTTATTCCAGTAATCATGGAATGTTGAGAAGCAGGCTTGTGATTCAAACTGCTGAACCCAGCTATCTTCAAAATATTCTTTCTTGGAGGGACAAAATAATTTTTTATGCAGAACATGCTAAGGAGGAAGTACAAAAGTTTGTCCAACAAAAGTGAGCTGTGAAAGAGAAGAAGATTCTGCTTCTTGATCTTCTGGTAATAAAGACCACAGAGAGACTGCACCAGTGAAACCTTTTCCAATGCTTCAATGGAAACTGCTTGAGAGACAAAAAAAGCACAAGAGTTGAATAGAAGAACTGAGAGTATGTTGAAAATGAAGCAGAGACTGGATTTGGAAGATGGAGATAAACAGGAATAAAGCCAGCAATTCAGAAACTGACAGATCAATGAGGAATTTCAAAACATTAATTATATTTGTGAAACATGACAGAACAAGAAAACCTGGAAAAGTTGGACTTTTCTGACTTTGTTAAACCTATAGGGGGCTTTAAAGCATATACTTTACTTCATGTCATTAATGTTTGGGATAACACTTAAGAGAGGGGAAGAGGAGGGAGAGAGTTAACTGTAAGTAAAACAAAATTGTGTTCTTAACTGTAGTATTCTTATAATGCACGATATAATCTGCATACTATAAAGTAAAATGTTTTTCAATTATTTTCAAGTGTAATGTGGATAGTAAAGTAAACAGGTACCCCTGATTTTCTTTCCTTTTTTTCTCTTTCCTCTTGTTCAGTTTTAAGAAATGTAGATACTGCAACGTAAAAAAATGTCTGGTTAAAAGAGTATGACACAAGAAAGATTGATGTGCGATTAATCACTCTTTTATAAGGGAATGACTGGATTAAGGCCCTTGGCTTGATCTAGTAACATGTTTTAAGAGAAAGCAAATAAATAAAAAGAACATTGAATATAATAAAGCTTTCATCTGGCAAATAAATAAATGCTTGTAGAAGCAACGCTCTACCTGGTTTTCATGTCTCAATGGAGACAATCTGATAAAGAGCAATAAAAACACAGTAATGTTTTCTGACAGCATTCAAGTATTTTCCCAATTGGGTAGAGCAATAAAGATAAGGCAAAACCAGACAGCACTTAGTAGAAGGGCAGGCTGTACCATGTGTCTTAGCATTGATAACCTTCCTTTTAGATTAACACAGGTCTGTGAGGGTGGCTGTCAGTTTGGGGCAATTGTTCCTATTAGGAGGTTAAAACTGAAATATTTGAAGATGTACATAGCTTTGTTTTTAGATTTAATTTAATCGGTTTTAGGGGTGTATTGGTAGTAATTTTTGAGCGCTTTCGATAAAACAAAAAGATGTTATGTGATCCTATCTCGCCTACATTCTGTACTGATGGGCTCGGAGCCGATCCTCGGCTCTGACTCGGCACGCTATGCTATAGAGCGAAGCCTCTTATTGGCTGAGCTATTCTCTATCCCAGGATGCACCACCACTAATCCCCCAGATCTCGTTTGCCGCTTACAAGCTAGGACGTGGTCTCGAACTTGGCTGAGCTAAGTGTCTTTTTGAGAGAATTTTTTCTGTCAGAAAATTTCTTTAAAATTAACCAAAAGCTGTTTTAACGGCTATCGCTGTATTTAGCTACTTTATTTGTTAAATTTTTGTGGTAAAAGTTTGTGTTTTCACAGGGAAAGGTTCCCGTTTCAGTTAGAGGGGCCTTCCCCTCGTGCGTTGTTGAGTACTGTTGTGTGTGACTGTTTTTGCTTTTGGTAGGTCAAGCACTCGTTTTAGTTAGAGGGTTCTTGGCCCTTCTTGGTATCTTAGTCTTCTAACTGTTTTGTGGGCCTTTGACTGCCCTTCTTGTTTAAAAAAAAAAAAAAAAAAAAAGTTCTTATTCTAAGTTTAGGAATTTTTTCTGTAGTAGTTCTAGGCTAATACGTTGTCATTGTACTATTGCATCCCATTGGCATCATGTCTAAAGAACATAAACCCTCAGGGTTTAAGAAGTGCACACGCTGCAAATATAAGATGTCTATTACTGATGATCACTCCTTATGCGTTTATTGTTTGGGTGCCAAACACCTTCAGGAGTCTTGCAGCATGTGTCACGCCTTCTCCTCTCGGGTCCTCCAAGAGAGGAAAAATAAATTAATATTAAAAGGGCTTATCAAACCCTCTTTTGAAGAGGCCTTATCTTCCTCTCCTTCTCCGGCTAAGAAAAAGAAGTCGTCGGCTCCGACCTGCCTGTCGGAACCGACCACTAAGAAATCTAGGCAGGCTTCTCCATCGGCTCCATGGACTTCAGAGCCGAGGCCGGAACGGTCTGCCTCGATGCCTCCAGCCTCGACTCCTCTGGTTTCGGAGCCGATGGCTGGGGCTTTGAGAGGCGGGTCACCTTCATCGGCTCCACTGATCTTGGAGTTGATAAGGGTTGCCCGCTCAGACTCTTCCCCGTCGGTGCCGAAGTCCTCTTTGGCACCGAGGGAAATTAGTTTGGGGTCTCCCTCGGCACCGATAGTGATCAAATCAATTCGGAGCCGGTCCCCTAGCCCTCCGGAGCCGATGGAGAAGTCTACTCGGACCCGTTCGGTCTCCTCCAGGTCTTCCAAGATGTCGGATTCGGACATCGACAGGGTGCTTCAAAGACTGTTCCAGTCCCCAGTCTTTCAGAAATTAGTTTCGGCTCCAGCCCAGTCGGCTTCGGAGCCGATGGCCCACTCTGTAGTTGTGATTCCTCCTCCAACAGCTTCGGCACAGTTGGAGCCGGTGCTAGTGGAGCCGATGGAGATTTTCGGGTCGGCTCTGACCCTCACTCCAACCCCGGCCCTTGGGTCGGAGTTCAGTACACGGACCTCTTCGGTCGGGCCCGGGGGAGACGTTTCGGGACCGATGTTTTCGGTTCTGAGCCTCCCTCTCGGTGCGTCGGCTGCGGGGGTTCCGTCTACTGTCGTGGCTCCGGGGGTTGGACCTTCCCAGGACTCTGGCGGTCCGGCCTTCAGAGCTATGAGGAGTGCTTTGGCCAAATCATCTTTGGCTACCTCCACGGTATCACCGGCACCTTCCCTAGGCGCGGAGACTGGGTCTTTTGTAGTTCCCCTGTCGCTAGACAGCGGAGCCCCGGGGCCTGAGGTCACCCCCAGTGGGGTTTCCCCTCCTCCTGGGGGTCCCTCTGAAGCATCTTCGGAGGAACACCCAAGGAAGAGATCGTGCAAGAGGAAGCACGTCGACTCCTCCGATGAGTCTATCACGTCGGACACTGATCTTGATGATGCGGAGGGGTCCCCCAAGTCATCCTCGGATGATGTCTCCTTTGCAGACATCCTGGAAGTCCTCAAGCAACGAGGCGGCTGGAATTCCAAACCCCCTTCCACTGACGAGTCGGTGTTCCTCAAGGCCTTTGGGGCTCAGCCCTCCACCTCCTGGGTGTCTTTGCCCTTCGACGAACTCCTAGATTTGATTTGTCGAAGGGCGTGGGAACACCCAGACTCTGTGGAACCAGTGCCTGCTCGCCCGAACAAATTCTTGTCTGCACCCCCGGAGAAGGAATTTCTGACTAAAGGTGTGGATGTAGATGCCCTGGTGGTGGCATCTGCTACCCAACAAGATGTGGCAGAGGCTTCAACGTCCGTCCATCCTCCTAATAAGGAGTCTAGGAGCTTGGACCGGTACGGGAAGTGCACCCTTAGTTCAGCTGCCTTTACTTTAAGGTCCCTGAACTATTTGGCACACTTCACCAGACTGCAGAGGGATCTGGTCAAGGAGCTCTCAGATTCCCTCTCGGGTAACCTACCTGAGCAGCTGGCCCAGACGGTTAGCTCTCAGTTGTCGACCCTGTCATCAATATCTAACTCGTCCATGAGGCTCATTTCGTATGCAGCCGAAGGGGCGAGTAGAGCGGCGGGTATGGGCGTTGCTCTACGGAGGCAAGCCTGGCTCCGTCTGTGTCATTTCGCGGAGGCCTTTAAGTCTTCTTTTGCCGAGGCCTCCTTTGACGGGTCCTCTTTGTTTGGACCCAAGGTAAAAGACACACTGACCCGCTGTGAGCAAGAGGGAAAGACTTTGACTGCCGTAGGGGCACGATTTTCCACTCCCATTCGGCCTTATCCCAAGGCTAAAAGAGGAGGGAAAATGTGGTTCCGCAAATCCCAGAAGCCTTATCCCCCACAGCAGGACGATCCCCCTTCTAGAGGCAGAGGAGGGGGAAATTTTTCTGGAAGACGCCGTCCCAGAGGCAGCAGAGGCCCCCGCAACACTGGAGACCGCGAGTCCTTTCGTGGCTCTTCAGCCTTCCACAATCCCTGAAGGATTGCCCAACTGTGCAGCTCCGGAGCCAGTCGGGGGTCATTTTTCAAGGCACCTAAAAGCCTGGGAAGGTATCACTCAGGACCGATGGGTGCTTCGAATTATCGCCGGAGGTTACGCCATCCCCTTTTCTCACTCCCCACCTCCGTCCAAGAAAATCCCGGACCCGCCACCCAGTCAACGGGAAATTGCAGCCTTAGAAGTCTCAAAGCTGATTCAAAAAGGAGTCATCCAACCGGTCCCCGCAGACCAGATCGGATTAGGGACTTACTCAAGATTCTTTTTGGTGCCAAAAAAGACAGGGGACTTGAGGCCCATTTTGGATCTCAGCATTCTAAATCGTTCAGTCAAAAGGTCCAAGTTCCGAATGGTCACCTTACAATCCATTCTCCCATTGCTGGAGAAAGGTGTTTGGATGTGCTCCATAGATCTCAAGGACGCCTATTACCACATCCTGGTAGATCAGGCATCCAGGAGACATTTGCGCTTCAGCCTGGGAGACAGTCATTTTCAGTTCCGCGCGCTGCCCTTTGGTCTCACCACAGCCCCCAGGGTGTTCACCAAATGTTTGGCGGTCGTGACTGCTCACCTGAGGAGTCTAGGATTCTAGGTGTTTCCGTATCTGGACGACTGGCTCCTAACTTGCCACCTCCAGGCGTCTACTATTGCAGAACCTACAAGCCACAATATCACTAGGCACTTCCCTTGGAATCACCTTCAATTGGCCAAAGTCTGTGTTGCTGCCATCTCAGCGCATAAGATTCATCGGAGTAGAGATAGACTCAAACCGAATGCGGGTCTATCTTCCTACAGAAAGGATACAAACTATACAGACTCAAGTCCGAGCCTTGCTTCTCAGATCCAAAGCTCCAGCCAGGATGGTCCTGCAGCTATTGGGATCTATGTCGGCCACTGTTCTTCTAGTCCCCCTAGCAAGATTGCATATGAGAATTCTCCAGTGGCTTCTTTCGACACAGTGGTCCTTTCAGGATCTCCCTCTCAGTCACCTCATACAGATCACGGAAACCTGCAAACGGGACCTTCGCTGGTGGCTGGTGCCCTCCAATCTGGATCAGGGACGACCCTTTGTTCCACCTCCTCCTATGGCCACTTTGACTATGGACGCCTCCCAGATGGGGTGGGGGGGGGCATTCCCTGGGCAGGTCAGTCCAAGGCAAATGGCATTCAGAAGAGAGTCTTCTTCATATCAACATTTTGGAAATGAGGGCGGTGCTTCTGTCTCTACAAGCCCTCCACGATTACCTCCCTCAGGGCGTAATTGCCGTTCACTCTGACAACATGTCAGTGGTCTGGTATCTGAACAAGCAGGGAGGGACCAGATCCTACCCTCTTTGCAGAGAGGCCATGAGAGGTTGGGAATGGGCAGTGGCGACCAGACGTTTTCTGATAGCAACTCATATCCCTGGCAAATCCAACGTGATAGCCGACAGACTGAGCAGAACAATCCTCTCTCCTCACGAGTGGTCTCTGAACGATGCAGTGACAACTCAGATCTTCAGAAGATGGGGAACTCCTTGTTGTGACCTCTTCGCAACCCCGCTGAACACGAAGTGCAGAAAGTTCTTCTCCCTCACTCCAGCTTTGGGGGAGAGTCCTATGGACGCATTAGCCCATCCTTGGCCCACCGGCTTGCTATACGCCTTCCCCCCAGTTCCCCTCCTTCCCAGAGTGATCCAAAAGGCGTCTCACTTGGGGAGCAAAATGATCTTAGTTGCCCCTTACTGGCCTCGTCAGGTATGGTTCCCCTATCTTCGGAAATATGCACTGGACGGTCCATGGTTCCTGGATCAGATCCCAGACCTATTAATTCATCAGTCGGGACAACTCCACCAGTCCCTTCACACTTTGAAGTTAACAGCTTGGCTCCTCCTCTTCCGACTATAGTCAGGAATCATACCTTAGACCCGGAAGTCATACATATCTTATCATCGGCCCACAAGTCTGCCACTAAGAAATTGTATACTAGCAAATGGAAGAGATTTGCTATTTGGGCTCAACTCCGGGGTTTGGATCCCATCACTATTCCTGTATCGGAAGTCCTGAAATTTCTAACTTCCCTATTCAATCAAGGTTCTTCAGTCTCTACCATCAAGGTCCAATTGGCAGCTATTTCCAATTTTCATGAATCTCTAAACCCACCTTTAATGAGCAACAGATTGTGTAAAACCTTCATGAAAGGTGCTGCGCTTTTACGACCTCCGATTTCTCATCCTGCTCCTCCGTGGGATCTCGATGTGGTATTACGTGCCTTAACCTCCTCCCCCTTCGAACCGGCAGCAACATGTGATTTGAAATTTCTATCTTGGAAAACTGCCTTTCTGGTCGCGATTACTTCTGCCAGAAGGGTTTCAGAGCTTCAAGCTCTATCTGTAAAACCACCGTACCTGGTTTTCACAAAGATAGAGTATCCCTCAGGCCTAATCCATCCTTTGTCCCTAAAGTTTTTCCAGTTTTGCCTGCAACAGTCATTAGAACTTCCAGTTTTCTTTCCAAAGTACTCAAACAAAGCGGAATACATCTTCCATACATTGGATGTTCACAGGCAATTGCGTTTTTATTTAGACAGGACCCAACAAACAAGGAAGACAGATCAATTGTTTGTGTCCTTTTCGGATAATAAATTGGGCAAAGCCGTCACAAAGGTCACTATTGCCAAATGGATCAGGGACTGTATTAGTCAAGCTTATTCCTCTTCTAATAAAGAGCTTACGACCTCTGTCAAAGCTCACTGTACAAGAGCTATGGCTACTTCAATAGCATTCCATTCTAAGCTTGCCATTAGTGACATTTGTGCTGCGGCTATGTGGTCTTCCCCGCACACTTTCATTTCCCACTACAAATTGGATGTGGCATCTCGGGGGCGAGCTTCATTTGGTTCCACAGTGCTCAGGAGTGTTTTCCAGTGAGCCACCCAGGATTTAGGTGCTAGGGACGCTGTCCCATCAGTGCAGAATGTAGGCGAGATAGGATCGCATAACATCTTTTAGTTATGTACTCACCATAACTTTAGATGTTTGGGATCCATCTCGCCTACATTCCCAATAACCCACCCTCCTTCCCCCTGCCTTGGAGATCAGAAGAGATCGGACAGTCCGAATTCTATTGTTTCATCTTGAAACATCTGGCAATGTTATATAAACAAGTTATGTGTGTGTGCATGAATGCGGACAAACAAGATCTGGGGGATTAGTGGTGGTGCATCCTGGGATAGAGAATAGTTCAGCCAATAAGAGGCTTCGCTCTATAGCATAGCGTGCCGAGTCGGAGCCGAGGATCGGCTCCGAGCCCATCAGTACAGAATGTAGGCGAGATGGATCCCAAACATCTAAAGTTATGGTGAGTACATAACTAAAAGTTTTGTAAGATGTGACATAGGTGCAAATGCATATGGCAAGAAACAACTGTATAAAAGATCAGCCTGCCAAGCATTAGTGTATGCATATATTACAATAGCTGGAACTAGACACTTAAAAAAGCTGTTACACATAAAAGGTGGGAATAATAACTTTTTAACATATAGATACTTGTGATATTATCTTTAAATGTTAATGGTCTCAAAAGATATCATAGGATCATGCAAAGTTACTAAGCTATTGGCCCTGAGACCTTTACAAGCCTAGCCAAGAAATTAGCCCATGTTCTGACAAGTCAGCACACGATACCTCTGTCTAGCAGAGACAAAGGTAGAATCCCAGGGGTATGTTTTCTGTTACCCATCCATTTATCCAGGTTGTGCTTAAAAAGGGTTAATGAGGTACTGTGCTTGACATGGAGAGGGAGTGTATTCCACAGAAGGGGAGTCTCTGGGACACAAATCTGCCCCACCAAGAAGTCCTATTGATTGTACAGACCAGGTTGAGGTCGCACATGCAGGTTACTCAAGTGGAGCTTGACTTGCGGATGTGCAACAGTGCCATCAAGACGGGGTCTGAGAATGCTTTGTATGCCAGACAGAGGTTACCTTTGAGGAGTCTGTATGAGACTGAGTAGAGGGACAGGGCTTTTAGCCTATCTGTGTAGAGTAGATGTTTGAGGCCCTGGATTCTCCAGATGAGGACCCTCAGTGGTCTCTCCAGCTGCTGCATGTGTTTTGTGAGGTGCATGCTGAAAGCAGCATTGTACTCAACAATGGGTATGATAAGGGAAGACTACAGGAATGTTATGACCTCCTTGTCCCTGGATGAGATAACTTTACTAATGAGCTGGGCCATGTAGAAAGCTTTCCTTATAATGGAGCAATATGGTGGTCAATAGTCAGTTTGCTATCAACCTGGGTGCCCCAGTCCCTCACGACTGATTGTGTGTTTAGGACCTTGTTATTAATGCGATAAATTGTGGGGATGTCTCTCTCCCCAAAGGGGATGATGATGCATTTTTTGGCATTCAGGCCATGTTTTTGGCACTAGTCATTTGTTTGGGTGAGACCCTCTTGGAGGATATCCGCATCACTAGGGGAATAGATGACAGTGCCTGGCTTGTAGTCATCTGCAGACTTGGTCAGCCATAGCCCACTGGTTTTGGCCTGCACTTCAGAAAAGTATATCCAAAACAACAGAGGCCCCAAGACTGATCCCTGGAGTACACAGCTCATTATGGGTCTACTGCTTGAGATGGCTTACCCTGTTTTGACTAGATGGGTTCTATCAGTGAGCCAGTTTACTACCCATCTGGTAACATATGGACTGATGCCTAGTTTACAGAGTTTATCTACCGTATTTCCCCAAAAATAAGACCGGGTCTTATACTGTTTCCCCCGATGAAATACTCATTAGGGCTTATTATCAGGGGATGTCTTATTTACCCCTACCATATAACAATCTACATTTATTCATTTACTCATGTACAAAAATCAACATTTATTCATGAACACAAATTGACATTTATTCATGTACAAAAATCAACACTTATTCATGTACACAAATTGACATTTGTTTGGCACTTTTCTGTTATTGGACAACAGTTCTAATTAACACGTTAACAATTGTGTGAGAATTCTATATAAACAGTGCAACAAAGATTTCAACTTCAGAATATCTACACCTTGGCTTTCACAGTTATTCAAATACAGTCATGTCATCTTCTTCTGGAACATTGTCATAAGTCTCCAGCCCCGAATTCCGGCCTGAATTTATTGCGACTCCATTTCCTGTAGAATCATTGGCCCCAATCTGTCATGCCTAGCAATAGAGCTCTCCTTAAATGAGCACTGCTTATCCAAGTAACCTGCTCGTATTGCATTGGCAACACAGCTGTCAGTGATTTTATCCCATGAATTTTTCACCCAAGTCACAACCTCTTGCAGGCTAAACTTCACAGTTTTCATGCTGATTTCTCTCCATTCTATTTTCAATGTAGTCATTGAGTTCCATGCACACATGGTCCTTCAATGGCTTGTTTATTGCAATATAAGGAGTCTGGAGATAGGCAATCATTCCTGTGGGAATCATTATTTGATCTATTCTTCTCCGTGCAAGGAATTTCTTCATTTCTTTAGCGTGGTGAGTGCTGGCTGAATCCCAGACTAGCAGACCTCTTTCGCCACCTCACAAAACAAGTGGCAGCATTACATCGACCCAATTTCTTATAACTGCTTGTCTGCACCAGGCTTTGTTGGTTTCAAGAATGTAAATGCCTGAAACATGTTAAATCTTATCTTTAAGAAAACCAGAACAAGCAGCCATCCAATATCCCTCAGCCTCGAACACAAAATAAATATCACGTATCAACCTCGAACACAGTTTTATTGAACAAGACACATAGGTTAAGCGCTTTCGTCAAATGACTTCATCAGAAGACTGATGAAGTCATTTGACGAAAGCGCTTAACCTATGTGTCTTGTTCAATAAAACTGTGTTTGAGGTTGATACGTGATATTTATTTTGTGTTCGAGGCTGAGGGATATTGGCTGGCTGCTTGTTCTGGTTTTCTTGGTAAATCTTATCTTTCTTGCCCTTACTTATGATTAGTGGTGGGGTTTTCTTTCCATCTAGATGAATTGCCAAAATACAGGTAATACGTGCACTCTCGTAACCAGTGGAGGGAATGTAGATTGACAAGGCACCCCTCTGATCAATTGTTGTTTGAGATCCTTGGCTCATATACACTGTAGTTTCATCCATAACAATCATGTTGGAGAGTTGGTATTTAGAAAAGTCACTGCCATCAACAAAGGACTTGAATGCAAGTGCACATTTAATAACTTCAGTATCTTCCAGCTTGAACAGTGTTGTTGATCTCCCTAGAGACAGTTCATGTTGCTGAAGGATGCCATCCAGCCAATGTTGTGATGCTTTGAATTCTTCTGGGGATATTTCTAACAGTGGTGCCATTGCAAGAGCAAATTCTTGAATATCAGCGCTGTCCTGTTAGCAGTCCATTCACAGATGATGTCTTCCAGCTCAAGAAATAATGGTTGCCGACCTGATCCACACTTGCACTTCTTAGCATTTCCCTCGTCGGCCTGTTGACTGAGGTTATCATACGCTGCATGCCATTTTCGGACCATTCGGAGATCTAACCTCTTCTTTTGGCAGAAAGCCATCAGATTATTTCCCCCGTAGTCCTCCATGATTCCTTTCTTGTACTCAATGGAATAACTCTTTCTTGTCTGGGGGGGGGGTTAATTGAAGACTTACGAGACTGGAGTGGCAACACAAAATATCGACGGTTAAGAAGAAAAGACACAACCATAGCCATTCGTTATCAAGTGCTCGTGCTTTACGTGCGTTGTCTGTACTTTGACCGATCAAAGTACACCTGACAATGTTTATGGGCCAAGGGTCTCAACCTTCAAGTGTGAGTGATGATTAGGATTACAGTAAGAATCGTGGAAGACTCCCAGGGAAAGAATCTTACAACTTTCTGCAAAGAGAAGAAGTTGGGTGTCTGAATGGTCTAAAAATGGTGAGCAGAGTATGATACCCTCAGTCAACGGGTGTCAATAATATTATTTTATAATTCAACACGTCCGTCGTGTGCTGTTGACGATCTTAAATGGGGCTTATTTTTGGGGCAGGGCTTATATCAGAACCACCCTGGAAAAGCATGCTAGGCTTTATTCTCCGGTTAGATCTTATTTACAAAGAAATACGGTATTATACCTGATTGGGGAATAATATCTGGCTTTGGCCATGTCAAGGTAGGTGGTGTGCACTGTCTTCCCCTTGTCCATGGCTTTGGCGACTGTGTCAAAGAAGTCGACCAAATTTAACAGGCATAACCTCCCCTTGTCGAAATAAAACTGTGTGGGATCGAGTATTTGGAGGTTGCCAATGTCCTTGTTAATGAAGTCTGTGATAATCCATTCCACGGCCTTGCAGAACAGGCTAGTTAGGCTGATGGGTCTGTAATTTCCTGGATTGGTGGATGCTCCAGCTTTGTGCAAAGGGATGACAGTGGCTGTCCTCCACTCGGCTGGGATGAAGCCAGTACTCAGGCTTTAGTTGAATAGGGTGCCGAATGGTGCAGCAAGTTCCTGCATAAGTTCATACAGGATGCAGCCTGGGATGGTATTGGGTCCCATGGAGGCTGTATTTTTTGCCTTTGATACAGCAGTGATGACTTGCTCCCTAGAGATAAGGGGAGGGGGCAGGTGCTGGGGATGTCCTGATTTACTTGATGGGGGTGATAGAGGGGTGAAGTTTTCACTGAACCTATCTGCAAGCAGGTTGGCGTTTGAGTATGTGGTGTCCTTGACCACCAGTTCTGAGTGGATCTGAGTGCTTCCTTTAAGATTGTGGACATAAGTGAAGAAGGCCTTATGATTGTCTTTAGTAGATGTGGCTAGCTTGGAATCTAAGTTTGCTTTGGAGGATTTCACTAGTGCTTTTATTTGCTTGCTCAGCCTAAGGAGCGATTGCTTCCAGTTAGGCACTTGCTCCTTCTTGGTCCTGGACAGCAATTTTTTTCCTTTTATTATAGAGTTTTTTATTGCAGATGTCCACCAGATAGGTTTACTCTTCCTTGAGGAGGAGGATTTTGTCCTGTCGGGTATTTCTGATTCCATGCAGTTATATAAATGCTCATATAGTACTTTGGTGTAGGTTTGGACATATGTGCCAGTTCCTGTGGAGGAGGATGGGGTCCTATCGAGGGGAGGGGATATATACAAAAAAGAAAGAGTAGTGAACTATATTATAAAATGTAGAGTGCAAATAGCTATGCCACAGGAGACACAATTGGAAATAATGTGACGTGAATTTGATAAAGGTTTTAAGGATGGTTATTTAGTGGCATACCTAGGACAAAGGAAAAGAGGAGTACTTATATTAATTACAAAAAGAGCTCCAATAGTAGTAGGAGAGGATAAAAAAAAGATAATAATGGTAGATTTATAGTACTAAGAGGCTACTGGCAAGGGAGAAGGACTACAGTGGCATGTATTTATATTCCACCTAAAACTGTTAGAATGGAGCGTAAGAAAATTCTGGGAGAAATAATCAGCTTTCAGCAGGGAATATTACATAGAGGTGGGAGTGAAATTTGATGTGCAATGAAGATGTGCCTGGGAGGCCCAGAAGAGAAAATATAACAAAAGAGGGTAGATTTTTGAAGAAATGTATTAGTGTTTGGGGTGGAGCATGTAAATTCATTGGTAGGAGCTCTGACTGAATTTGCATATTATTCCCCAAGATACAAAAACTGGGCTAGGCTAGACGGATCTTACATTTCACAGGAACATGATGCTTTAATTGAGAGTTTTGATATGCATCCAATAACTATTTCAGATCACATGCTAATAATAACTAAAATAAAAATGCAGAGTAATGAAATAAAAATGAAGCACTGGCACTTTCTCACCTATATGCTGAAATGAGAAGAATTTAAGGAATGGGTAGTGGAACTTTTTCAGTAGTTATTACAGAAGATAAAAATTTCTTCTGAAACTATAGCTAGTGAGTAGAATAAAATTAAAGTAGAGTTTAAACGTAGGGTGGAAATAAAAGAAACAGAGATATGGTTAAGAAGTAACAAGAATTATTTAGTAGGACTGACAAATGTGAAAGTATTGCAGAATGGGGAAATCTCACAGAACAAGAAGAGGGGTAATTGCAGAATACTAAACAGAAAATAAGGGATTACACCAATAATATGCATGAGTTTAGAAAGATTGCAATTAAGCAACTGTTTTTTGATAATAACTCCAGATTATTTTTTTAGCACAATGACTCAGGCAGCAGAAAGTAGAAAGGATTGTTGCCAAGCTTAGGGAGCCTGGTACTAGAAATATTTTGGAAATTTTATGAAAGTTTGTATAAAGCAGAGAAATATAGAAATCAAAAAATGGTACAAATGGAAATGTTTATGGAAGAATTAAATATGCCAAGGTTAGATGTTGATGAGTCTCAATTACTAGAGGTAGATGAGGCTCAATTAGTAACAGGAGGAGATGAGATAAAAATAGTGATGTATAACCAATCCACAGAAAAGTCCCAAAGAATAGAGATGGCATTCCTCTGAAAGTGTGCAAGCTAGGAGGGAAAGAACTGATAAAGATCTGGAAGGTTTTATGTAACAATTTAAGAGAAGTACAACCACCAATATCCTGGAAGAAAGCAGTGGTATCTGTAAAGTCTAAAAAAGGTAAAGACGTATCAGATCCAGCTTCATACATGCCCATTTCAGTCCTAAACTATGATTATAAAGTGTTTATGTCTATAATGGCTAAATGAATGGCAAAGGTGATGCCAAAATTGATAAGTATGGATCAGTGTTATTTTGTAGAAGGGAGGCAAATATATGACAACATTAACAGAACATTGATGATCCAGAGGGAAGCAGAATGTAAAAAAGTACCATTGCTGTTGATGGGTCTTAATGCAGTGAAAGCATTTGACAGTGCAATCTGGGAGTTTATCATCAGGGCAATGGAAGCATTTGCATTCCCTGATAAAATTACAGGGTTAATTAGGAGAATATATTGAGGGATTGAATGTGAAAATTAAAGTGGGTGTGTTCCTCTCTGATAATTTCTGTTTGAACAGAGGAGCCAGACAGGGGTGTTCTCTTTCCCCTTTGTTATTCGAATTATATTTAGAACCATTGGTAAAAAAATAAGAGACTCAGTAATTCAAGGATATAATTAATATGGTAGTCAAGAAAAGCTGGCTTTATTTGCAGATTATATTATTTTATACATGATAAAGACATAAAAGGGCATTTCAGTGTAGTGGAACATTTTGAGACAGTTTCAAATCTTTTCGGGATCCAAAGTTAATGAAGCTAAACAAAGGCAATAGCTGTAAATTATGTACTGACACAAACTGGTTCAGTAATATCCACATTTATGGGGACATGATAAAACGAAGTACTTAGGAGTTTGGATTATAAAGGATTCTGGTATGGCAGGTGACTGAACAAAAGATAGTACAAAAACTGAGAAATTGGAATCTCTGTTATATGTATATCGATAGCAAGATACAAGCAGTTAAAATGTTTTTAGTCCCTTTAGTTTTATACACAGGTTAGGCATATTTTTATCAATCTGAGGAGAAGTTGTGGATAGCAATGAATAAAGAGTTGAAGGATTTTATCTGGGAACGGAAGACGGCAAGAGTGAAGTGATATAATATTATTCCTCCAATAGAACAAGGTGGTTTGAGATTACCCAATTTGAAGTTTGAAGGTGTATTTCAGAGCTACATAGTTAAGGCTTCTATATATAACACAAGCATAAACCTATAATTCAAAGTGGAAAGGGATGATGATGAAGCACGGGGGAAGCTCAAGAAACAAAGAGAAACTGGAAGTTTGGATGCAGATAAGGAGAATAAGAATAACCATGCAGAATATTATATTCATAAAGTAGCAGAAGTATTCTACGAACTAAGCCAACACAGGTATGGAGAAGGAAGATTCTGCTGATAGGGATGACTGCAATTAGGGATACAGACAATAGGCAAGAGGGGGCTGGAATTTATTGGAGAAAACAGGAAAAAGAACCAAGGTATTAGGAGCAAATAATTAGAGTGGGAAATGTTATAGAATGTGAAGAGGCCAAGAATGTTTTTGGACTACAGGCTAGAGATTGCCTTCTTTATCAAGGATTGATATCAGAGTTTAGGCAAAGAGAAAGAAACATAGGTATCTTAATAGCATTGCTGGTTTAGTTTTTAGTAGAACCTAGAACAGAAGCTGCTGTTAAAAAGGGAATAATTAGTTGAGCATATAGAATAGTGCATGATAACTATAAGAATCAATCAGAGGAGGTTAGAAATAATTGGGAAGAGAAATTGGATAAGCAATTCAAAAAGAAACAACAGGGGATATATGTATGTCTCCTAAATATGCAACAAAGTCTGGAAATTTAGGATTTTTGCTTGGAAGTGTTTACATAGGTCTTTTTATATACCAAGCAGACTCCAAATAATTTTTCCTTGGGTAGACAGCAAATGTTGGAGGTGTGATGGGAAAGAAAGAGATAATTTGGAGAGAACATTTTTTTTCGGGAATGTAATGAGTTGGCAGACTTTAAAGATTCCCTGCAGACTACTCTGTCAGAAAGACTGGGTGAGCAAATTAGTGTAACCAAGGAAATGATTTTTTGAGCTATGGTATAAAATTGGAATTGCCTAGACATAGTAAGGGCTTGCTGAGTCTAATTATGGTGGCTGCCAAAACAGCAATTACTAGAAAATGGAAATCAAAGTCTAAACCAGCTGTACTAGAAGTAGTGAATATAGTAACAGAGGTAAAACAACTACAGTTGGAATCTTTTGAAAAGGAGAGGAACAAATTACATAGAAAAAAATGAGAATTGTGGGAACAATACAGTCAGAGGAGGAACAAGGTTTAAAAGAAGGCAGGATTTGAATGAGCTATGTAATGTTTGGCTGACAATGACTGGATAGATTATAAGTGATGTATAATGTTTGCAATTAAAATTATGTAAATATGGTTTGTGATGTATAGTTGGCAACTAAAAGTAAGTCAGTATGGTTTGTTTTCATTTATATAAATGTGTGCTTGCCTTTGTCAAACATAATAATTTAATAAAGATATTTCTATTTAAAAAAAAATAAATAAATATTTCTAAGTCCAAGCTACAGCTGGTATGGAGCCTGGAGTTCATTGTTGCTCAATTAAACTCAATAACTCAGATTGCTTGTGTGCCTCCTCATCATATAGATTCAATCAAGTCTCAGGTTCAGCAAATTCTTATTCATCCTGCTCCTCCAGCCAGACTTGTCCTTCAGGCTGTAGGTTCCATGGCAGCCTCTGTAGTCTTAGTTCTAGTAGCACAGCATGCTACTCTATGCATGTTCTACAATGGACTCTAGCTGTTCAGAGATCTGTTCTTTTATATCCTCTATCCTTCCCAGTCAAACTTACTCTAGTGTGCAGAAACCATCTTCATTAGTGGATCCAGTCAGATGATATTTACATAGGTTGCCCCTTTATTCTCTCTTCCCTAGTGGCCATGGTCACCACAGATGCCTCCTAATTGGGGTGGGATGGGGGGTTTCTTGGGAAGGACAGTCCAAGGCATGTGGTTCCCTCAGTAGACCAGTTCACACATATCAATGTCCTGGAAATGAGAGCAGTCCTATTAATGTTGCAGGCATTTCAAGATGCTCTCCCTCTGGGGATTATTGTGATTCAGATTGACAATATGTCTGTAGTTTGGTACGTTAAAAACAAGAGGGGAACCCAGTCTTATCCTCTGTGTCGAGAAGCTGTGGGAATGTGGCAGTGATTAATTTCCTCTAGCTGCTTTCTCGTGACAATGCATATTCTGGGGAAATCCAACATACTAGTGTGCAAACTCAGTGGATCCATTTTGATACCTCTTGAATGATCTGTCAATCAATTAGTGACTGAAGAGATTTTTCCATCATTGGGGCCAACCTTGCTGCTATCTCTTTGCAACTCCCCTCAACAAGTTCAGCAGGTACTTTGCCCTACTTTCTCCTCAGGGGGAGTCACTGAGAGATGTTGTAGCCACGATTGCCCCTCAGGTCTCCTTTATGCCTATCCCCCACTTCCTCTAATTCGAAAATTTCTACAGAAAGACAGTCAGTTAAAGAGCTCGGTTATCCTCATTGCTCCCTTTTGGCTTCATCAGGTGTGGTTCCCTTCCTTTGGACTCATCTTTGTTATCCTCCTTCGATACTGCACCCTAGTCCAGATCCTCTGTTTCATCTCTCAGGGGTGAAGCATTCCAATATCCAGGCCTCAGACTAACTGAATGGTTTCTGTAGTTCCATTAATAGCTAGACAGCCCAGGCTTTCTCCATTGGTTCATCATATACTTCTCTCCTCCCAGAAAGACTCCACTAAGAGGATTTACAAGAGTAAATGGAAAGTATTCTTAGTTTGGGCCTTGAGAAACAATATTGATTTTTTTCCTGCCTCTGTTTCGTCAGTACTAGAGTTTCCAGCTTCTCATTTTAAGGAAGGTGTCAGTGTTTCCATAATTAAAGTACAGTTGGCAGCCATGTCAAATTTTCATTCAGGAGACAATACTTTGTGTTTGACTGCTTCCAGGTTGTGCAATGCTTTCCTAAAGGGCACTGTGTTACTCAGACCTCCAGTAAAATATCCATCACTCCTTGAGATTTAACAGCATTATTTCAATGGTTGACTCAACAACCTTTTGAAACATCAGCAAAAACTGATCTAAAATGTCTGTATTAGAAAACAGCCTTTTTAGTTGCTGTTACATCTGCAAAAAGAACTTCCAAACTCCAGACTCCCCTTACATTGTTTTTCACAAAGATAGAGTTACCTTATGAAAAAAATCCTTCCTTCCTACCAGAAGTAGCCTCTGAATCAAATATAAATCAAGTGGTTCATTTACCTGTCTTCTTCACTAATTTTTCAAATACAGGAGAATACATACAATATAACTTAGATGTACATAAACAGCAACATTTCTGTTTACACAGGACAAGAACTTTCAGGAAAACAGACCAGTTATTTGTCACTTTTTCACCAAGCAGGCTGGGATCTCCAGTTTCTAAAGTTACCTTGGCCAAATGGATAACTAATTGCATTTCCTTTTTATATTCCCTGTAAGGTCTCCCCCTACCAAAACCACCTAAGGCTCATTCATCTAGGTCCCTGGCATCCTCATCTGTCTTCTGGTCTAGAATTTCCATCGATGATATTTGTGCAGTGACCATCTTGTCTAATTATCATACTTTTATTATTCATTACAAATTAGACATAATTTCTAGAAGCAGAGCTGCTTTTGGTTCAGCAGTTCTCCAGAATATCCATCCATGAGGGCCACCCAAGATTCACGTAGCTGTGGCCTCTATCCCATACTTTGAGGAAGAATGAAAAGAACAACATCAGATATTAAAGTTATGCACTCATCATAACTAAGAATCTGTGTTCTCCATTTTCTTTCTTCCTCAACTCCCCTACATCCTTCTCCCTTGCTGTCATCTTTTGGAGTGATCTGATGGACTTTTGGAACCTGTTGTTGCAGGTCTGAGCCCTGGTTCTGTTACTTTCTCTTTTTTCTTTTTATATTCTACGATATTTTAAGCAGCAGACTTGATCTGAGATGTTGTGGGAGGACTAGGGCATTATGGGCAGAGGGAGGAGCTCGAGAGGTGGATCCAAAAATCTGTGGAATGCGTCTGAGTCAGATCCCAGGTCAGATCCATAACCCATATGTTGAGGAAAAATGAAAATGGACAACACAGATGCATAGTTATGGTGAGTATATAACTTTAATTTCCCAATTTCCTCCACTTCTAATTATGACCAGAGATACCAAGCTGTCTGTCAGACTGTTTCATATTCTTTCATCTGAAAAGTCTTCCACCAGGAAAATTTATAGCAGCAAAGGGAAGAGCTTTAGTATTTGGGCCTTCTGTAAAGGTCTATTCCCCTGTTGGGCACTGTTAGATGTAGTCTTTGACTTCTTAGCTTGTCTTTTTCATTGGTTCATTGGAAAATACTAGGTTATCAGTCTGTAAACTATTAGAATAGTAGCCAATAACCTGAGGATAGAATCAAACCTTCTACCCTGTATCTGTGAGTTAAAGACCTTAACCATTTTGTCAAACCCTCCCCATTAGGGGAGAGCTACTCTACTATCAAGGTCCAGTTGTCAGCCATTTCCAATTTCCATGTTGGTCAGGATCATTTCCCCATAGCTTTCCTGAGACTTTCTAAAGCCTTTTTGAAAGAGACTTTTCTTCTCAGGCCTCCCCTTGAAAGATCCATTCCATTCATGGGATTTGGCCTTTATGGTACAGAATTTAACCAGGGCTCCCATTGAGCATGCTGCTAATGCAGATCTGAAGGTTTTATCTTGGAAAACTATTTTCTTGATTGCAGTGACTTCTGCTAAATGAGTGTCTGAAGTTTAGACTTTGTCACATAAACCTCCTTATTTTTCACAAAGACAGGGTATCAATACAAGCTAATCTAGCCTTTTTGCTTAAGGTGACCTATGAGTCTAACCTAAACCAATCTAGAAGTTCATTACTAAGGGTGAATACATTCTTCACTGTTTGGATCTGCACCAACAATTAAAATTTTGCTTGCACAGGATGAAAGACATCAGGAAATCTAACTAGCTTTTTGTGTCCTTTTCCAGAGTTACATCAGGAAAGGGAGTATATAAGGTCACATTATCCAGATGGCTTACTGAGTGTATCTTTTTAATTTACATGATTAATGCATTACTCCTACCATCTAAACCAAAGGCTCATTCCACTGTGGCAGTTGCTATGACAAAAACCTTGTTTAGAAACCCATCTTTGGATGAAATTGTTTATGTAGCTACTTGGTCTAATACTCATACAGATTTTTGTGTGCTGGTACTACTTGGATCAGCCTGACTGGGGACTGTGTCCCACAGTTTGAGTCAGATGGAAGAGACAATATCAGATACAAAAGTTATGCACTTACCATAATGCTAGATCTGTGTTGTCTGCTTCCATCCATCTCAACCTCCCCTTCCTCCTTTCCCTATCCAAATTATTATATGTGCTTTTGGCTTCTTGTGGGCCTTCCTGAAGTCTTCTTCTTTTAGACCCCTTTGAACCTTAGTCTGATATTCCTCAGTTAGAAGTTTTCTTCAGAGGGGTCCAGTATGGTGGAGACAAAGTCAATATGAGGAGATTAGATAGTAGAGGGCATTATGGGAACAGAGCTTGAGCTTTGGAGCCAAAAGTCTAAAGTGCTGACCTCTGATTGGATCCGATAAGCCACAGGTTGAGAAGGACAAATGGAGACAACATGGATCTAGAAATATGCTAAGTACATAGTTTTCATTTTGATAGTAGCATGGCAAACTTTCCTTTCCTGCTCATAGTTAATGTGGACCATAGGATAGATACTACTTAAGTGTGACTGTCACATTCACAATATAATGGGTGGCGACCATGCCTTACCAGAAAGAAAACTGTGAAGAACTGGGAATTCTGACACCCTTCCCTAGGAAGTGTGTGTGTGTATGTGTTTGTGTGTTAAAATAATTGTTTGAAAAGTAGTTACCATGAGCATTGCGCAATAGAAAACAGTATGGTTCAGAGATAGTGCTGGTGAAGTATCTGCCTGCACTGTCAAGTGCCTGAGCTGCTCTTCCAACTCAATTCTCCTGGGCATTAGTTAGGGCTTTATTCCTCTATTCCATAGGGAACTCCCTATGTCATTATCTTTCCTGATGCAATACTAGTGTTTACTTTCACAGGAAAACATTGCTGTAGAATAAATGACTGAACCACCATACCTCATTTGATGAGTACACCAAATGTCATGATTTACTGCAACTGTGACCTTTTCATGAGGTTCTGCTGTTATGGCAAGCATCTCATACAGCTATAATGTTTATAGCTCTCCAGCCTTGTTGAATCATTGAACAATGCTAACAGGCACTTTTTTCAAAGAAGACCCCATTTTCACATAAGCTAGTCCTAAACTCATCTTAGATAAGCTGTGCCAGACTTGAAAAAGAAATGGGTGCCTTTCCCCCTGTGTTGCTTATACTATTATATAAGTTTGGCTGTAGCTTGTGTCTAACAACAGAATTGTAAAAAGGAACATTTATATAGCAGTTCTTCTGTTTTTTATTTTTTTATGTATTCAGACTTTTCTGTAGTCATTTATGTGATTCATTTGGCCATTGATGTAATTTCACATGTTCCAGTGAGTAAGAAGATAAGATTAAAACGGGTGTAAAATAAAATTCTAAAAGTCTTAGCTGTAGAAGTCTGGCGAGGGGCAGCCTGTCCCAATAGAAGGAATAGATATTGTGAGGGAAGGTGACTAGACCTGAGGGACTTTAATTCAGTAGGGAGGAGACAAAAATTAAAGTATAGTTTTGTTATTTTTATGTTAAATACCCTGAGTGACACAGTATGGTTTAAATGTTTAAGGTTTGAAGACATATACAATTGCTTAGGTTAAGGCACATCTGGGACAACTCTGGCTTAAACTTGTCAGTCTAGGATGTTTGATGCCTTCAGCATGGAACATATGTTGTTACTTTCAATTGGTCATGTATAATGCTTTTTCAGGAACACTACAGGTTTTGCAAATAATATTTTTTTCCCTAAATTCACAGCTGTTCTTGAAAAGCCATTAGAAAAGAAAATTGGTAGAAATTATGGACCTCCAGGCAACAAGAAATTGATCTTCTTTATTGATGACATGAATATGCCTGAAGTTGATAAATATGGAACAGTGGCTCCTCATACATTGATTAGGCAACACATGGATCATGGACACTGGTGAATAACTTTAATATTTAATTATTTATTTGTTTGCTTGCTTGTTTATATTTGTTAACCAGACTAGAGCTTTGAGCATCATGGTCCTTTTCCAGACTAAGCCTGAAAGCACTGTCTGGTTAAGTGATTTGCCCAGACTCACATAGTAGGTAAAGGAGGCTGAGTGATTCAAAGCTGGACCACAGCATACACCTAATTAATTGCTCATAGCCTTAATCATGTGCTTTAAATAGTTATTTGGAATATATGGTTAGAAAATGTATATGTTTATATAATTAGGTTTCTGTATTATTTTACTCTACTACATGTCTATTTGGTTCTGTACCGTTTTTTATTATGAATGTTCCCTCAGACCTGTGATAACAAGAACATGTTACTCTCTGAAGAATTTTGACTCAGTGGGTATCCTTAGCTGTACTGTTGTTATACTAATGCTGATGATCTTTGTAGCAGTTCACTCTTCTGTATTTTTGTTGTTTATAGTTATTGACTGGGAAGGTTCTGATGAGGTGCGCATATATTTAGTTGAGTTGTAGGGAGAAAAGCCTAAGCATTGTACAATGACATGCATGTATACAATATGCAGAACCAAAGTAGATTTTTTATACAGTGGCATGAAAGAATTACACAGGCATTATAACTAGTTATGGCAGTGCACATGTAGCAAAGACAGGCTTTACAGCAAATGCTAAGGAGATGGAGAAATGTATTAACAGTAAGAGAAGACAAATATCTCTACATTCAAAAGTTGATGTGTACAGCAGTAATACAATTTGTATAAACACAGATAAATAATGCTAAAATGTATAACTAAAATACAGTTTCACATTAATTCACATACTTAGTTGCTCAAGTTGCTTTGCAAGTATAAGCCCGCTGCTTGCTAAGGTATGCTTTTAGATCATACTTGAAAACCAAATGTACTTGAGGTCTGCTATTGGACACTCCAAGATTTGCCAGCAGTTGTGTAGTTATAAAGCATCAAGGAAACCATTTTCTGATTTAGGAATAGATATTAGATGTGAAGGGGGTGACCTGAAATTGCATAATCATTGGTTGAATTGATGATGCCACCAAAAATAAGCATTTATTTGTGTGTATGACTTTATGGGAAAACTTCATTTAGTTTAAGTCCAAGCCTCCCTATTTATTTATGTATATTTGTTATCTGGGGTAGAGCACAGATTCACATGTTCTTTTTCAGGCAGCCTGGGAAAGCTGTCTGGCTAAGTATCTTGCTCAGAGTTACACAGTAAGCAGATGGAGGTTGAGGGAGAGCATTGATCTGCACACATCTTCTCAGGTGTCCCAGAAACACTCTCTGGTTAAGTGACTTATTCAGAGTCACACTCACACAGTAAGCAAGTAGAGGTTCAGGATATCAAACCCTGGACTACAGAAAAGGAAGTAGCTCAGTGACTGCTCATAACCTTAACCCTCTATGTCAACTGACAGTTACTTTAACTGAGAGTTAACTGGAGTGTAGAGCAGTGTTGTGTTATAGGGTGAATGTCTAGCAACATATTTAGTTGTTTGACAGTCACTACTTTTTCTAGTTTACTTGAACTGATGAGTGAAGGTTTGTGAGAGTGTATGAAGAATATAATTAAGAAGGAATAAAAACAATGGTAGTTGTAGATAAGCATGCTTTTTTAATGCAAGAATGCTACAAGTCTCTATAAACACCCTAAGCTTTGGTTGCCTTTGCAGCCATTGCATACATGTTTATCAAACTTTAGTTGACACTCTTGAATTACATCAAGACCTATAGTGGAAATGACCTCATCACTAAGTGTTTGGTAAAGAGGGAGGAGTTTATGAATGCATTCTAAAGAACTAGTGTTATTAGTCATATGGTTGTTAAGCAATACCATGGATTTTGTTTTATTCATATTGAAGTGCAATCCTACAGAAGCTTGCAGTTACTGAAAATCATTACAAATGTTTTGTAGTTCTGTTTGGACATGGGAAGCTGTATCTTCTTCTTTGTAAGTTTGTAGAGCCTTTAGCATGCTGGACTAACTTAGCTCTACAGGAATGAGCTAACATATCATTTCCAAAGACAGAGGATGGAAACAGGCCAAAGAGAGAGAGGAACTCAAAGAGAAGATGGAAGAGTGGAAGTAAGAGTTCCCATTTCATTTGATATACTGAGTTCTGTCTTTAATGTTAACTGGATGACCATCTACTGGAGCTTAAAGGGACAGGCCATAATAAGAGATGATGCTCATCATTCTCACTGCTGTAGTGGCCCTTGGCTATTTGGGTTGAATCCTACCCAGGATACAATAACTGATCAGCTTCACAAAACTCTGGCTTCCTTCCACCTTATTGGAAGGAAATCAGCAGTCAGAATGTAGACAACTTCAATACTTTCTTGCCACCTTGAGAACTTCTTCACAGCAGCAGCAATTGGCTTCAAGCTTCAATTATGCAGGTAGGCCCCATTGGGAAGCTTTCCACACAGAAATTATTGCCCTTTTAAGAAAATATTTATAGATTTTTAATTGCTGACTAAAAACAGTTTCCCTTTTAAGGAAACCGGTACTTTTTGCAATAGCGGAAGTTTCTTGTCAGTGATTTTTATTTTCAGAATAGGGCTTATTATTGTGTATTGGGGCAAATTTTGTGGTAAAAATGTACTGTTTTTGATACTTTTACTGTGAAGTATAGGTTTTAAATATCAGGAAGTGTTTTATAGGTCTGAAAATTATTTTTTTCTGTTGAATGCTTGTGTATGCTTTGTGACAACCTATCTTCAGTGCAGGTTTTATTCTGTCAGTGTACTTCAGAAGAGGAGTTTTGAGTTCTGACAGGAATTTCTGTGTACTGCTTGTGCTTTTACTTTTGAAATGGACTGTGTGGGAAAGTATAAGTATGTGTGCTGCTTGTAAATACTTGTCTGAGAACTTAACTTCCAACTGACTCTTTCCAGCAATGCATACTAGTAGTCTGGCTTCTTTCTCAGTTAAAGAATAGATACTTAACTCTGATCTTGCTGGCTGTTCCCCCTTGTACCTAAAAACAAAAAGCAAGATAGTAAAGAGCTCTTACTGACATTGTGTACTCAGACAGTGCCTTAGCCACTGGTAGGAAATCCTGTAGTGGCCCATCATTTTTTCTCAGACCATTCACTTATTCCTCTTAGTTCCTCTTGTTTAGCTGCTTCAGCCATCATGGTGTAAGGGTCAGCCACATTCTCTGCCACTATTCTACTGTCCAGTTCAGGCATGGGAGAACAATCTTCTTTACTTCTAGGAGATAATCCAGGAGGTTCTTCTTGGGGTGGCCCAGGGAAAGAGACTTTTTGCTAGGGGTGAAATGACATCCCCTAGACAGTTATCTTCCAGGAAGGTCACTGCAAAAAAAAAGAAACAAAACTTTAGATATTGCTTATCAAAGGTGATTGTATCAGTTTATACGGATGATTTGCTTACTTTAGCCAGGAGTTTATTGTAGGCTGTTAATCCTGGAACTCAGAAGTCCTTACTGGAGGGTAATCTTAATAAAGAAATTACTGAGGAAAGTTTGTCAGAGGATTCTGACATGGAGAGAGATAGAACTTAATTTCCTGGAGATTCCCAAGACTTTGATTCTGAGAAATGTTATCATCTCTAGCTCCACTGGAGTTTTCCTTTTCTGAAACTAATTCCAGGGTGAAAAATGCATTTTTTTATGAAAACAAGTGGATGTTCCACCTGAACTGAGGAGATATTATTATATGTTGCAAGTGGATGTGTCACATGCTACACCCATTCCTTATATTTTGCTTGCCTTGGAAGATGTGTTAAATTTAGTCTGAACACTCCGCCTTCATTACCCAAAACAGACCTCTCAACTGTCCCTATTTTGGAGAATCATTCCTATTTTTAGGCCTGATTTACCCCTGCCATTGGAGGTATGTCCTGTTTTCAGGCTTGATTTACCCCTTTACACAATTTTCTAAATCCTTCACATTACACAAGACATTTGAAGCTATCTAGTACACAGAAATCCACACTACATGACCAACATACTAGTGACACCAAACATTTAAAGAACTAGGACACACATTAGATATCTCTTTTTTTAGAACCAAAGATAAATGATCCTGTGCTGTAGAATTTTGCAGTAGCAGTTCATTAACGTCTACAGGTTTTACACTGCCTCTTTGAGAATGTGCTTATATTTTCCATTATTTTTAGCAATCTTTTCAAGCATGTGCTGAAGTTTTATATGCTATTTGGAATTCAGATTTTATGCTAATTATATGTCTAGATTGTTTGCTGCATGCTCCCAATTTTAAAAGGCCTTTGCTCCTGTTTTCAATGTTTTCAGATTAAGAGGTATGCCGAAAAGGCATATAGACTTTATAAAGTATCTCAGGCTAAGAAATTTTCACTTTCTCATCTTAGATCAGACCCAGATGCCATTTTGATCTCTTTGACACCCGGAAACAGACTTTTGGTCAATACTAACTCTTCCCATGTGGATAAAGAAGGTGAGATATTAAAAGATTTTTCAAGTACCCATTACAAATATCACAAATTCTGTACTCCAGTCAAAAGACAAAATAAAAAACCCTTGCCCTCTCCTGGCAAACAGGGAGCAAAAAGGAAATGGCAGGAGGGAAGTAACAAAAATCAGGGATTCTTTCAGAAAAAGGGACAGTCTGATCATTCAGATTGACTATAGTAGCATTCCTTTAAAAGATTAATGCATGATAAAATGGATCCAGCATTGTCTGTTTTTGTCTGATTCAACCTTTGAGTTGTTGGATCTGATTGGATCCAACCATGGCATCTTTTAGAAGCTGGGGTTCCAGACCTCTGACCCCTTCCCTACCCATAATTCCCTATGTTACCCCAAAATACACCCGATCTTGTTTGCCACTTCTGTTGCAAGGATTTGGTCTACAAGGGCTCTGATCTTCAACTTGTGAGATAGGGGATATCTCTTCTTAGTTTCTCTAGGTTAAGTTCTGGTGTTTCCCCTTTAAGTTTTGTTTTCTCTTTCTAATAGATTTTATACCTCCTCTTAAAAAATTCTTCTCAGGAGGTTTTCTCCTGTTGTTCTACGTTCATCAGAGTGGTTGGTTTAGCCTTTCTCGTGAATATTATTGTTTTATTATTCTCTTTAGTAAGGGATGCTACAAACGTTGTCTTGGATTCCTTTTCTGTGTAGTACTGTTTTTGCTTGTTTTGTGAATTCTGTTATGGTGGACAAGGTTGCAGGATTCAAGAAATGTTCGTCTGCAGACATAAAATTCCTCCACAGGACCCTCACATATAATGTCTAGGTGAGACATGAACCTCCTTCTGTACGAGAGCTTTATAGGGTTCCACAAACAAATTAGTCCTCAAGTGCCTTCTTCATAACCAAGAGGGAATGTTGGAACCTTCTGTTTATTCTGAAACTCCTACTCTGGCCAAGAAAGCTGAAAAATCAACACCCTCTAAGGAGATATAGAGGAAAAAGTCTAAAGAAATGGAAAAGGAGAAAGAATAAAAAAAGACACCTAGAAATTGCACCCTGGATCCAGCAGAGGTTTTGGGTCTGGATCCAAAGACACTAAAGCGTTCGGATCCGAAGACTACTTACATCCGTTTGCCAATGCCTCCTCCATACTTCACATCAGAGCCATTGAGTCCTAGGCTCCATTTCCCCTTCTCTTCTTACAGGAGAGGTGTTCCTCCCTGGGCAAATTCAGTGGCTTCATCTTCAAGGTCTTACCATTACACAAGAAGCCTTACTGAAGTGGATGTCGACAGGATGACGCAGAGGTTTCTCAGAGTGAAATTCAACTGGGGTCCTCCTGGCGCTTTCCTCTTCAGGCACACTGGGTTCTGCCCCATCTACCCCGACTGGGTGTCTCCAGTTCCAGTATGACCTTCAGATCTGATGTCCATAGATTTGAGCCTCTACAGAGCATGTATGTCAGAGCTGATAGTCCTTTTGACCTTGACTCTGACAGTGTCCCTTACTCAATCAACTCTGATTTTGTCAGATTGGGCCAAGTCTCAGAGCCAAAGCCTTAAAGCGTTGCCTCAAGGGGCAAGGTTGACTGTGAACCAGGGAGTGGTCAGAGTGAAGATTGCTAATCCTGTCCCTCTTTCACATCAGAGAAGTGCTTCTTCATCTCCTATCACATCCTTGGCTTTCAAGGTGTTCAAAAAGGTTCTGTCCTGACTGAGAGTAGAGGTGCCTTTGCTATACTTGGCTCCATCCTATCCTTCACTGAATGCTGCATCTGAGCTCCTTCATCATTATCGACTGAGACAGTCAGCCTGTTTTAGCTTTGGGGCTCCTCATTACATGAGTTTCCAGTCTGATTCTGACCCTTCTCCAGAAGCCTAACTATTGCAGGGTTCTAGGAAGATCTGTCAAAGGAGACTTTTGAACTCCTCCCTATAGTCAGTCATGGAAGACAGACATGGATGACAGTGAAGGGTTCTCACACTCCCCGCTGGAAGTCGTCACATTTGGTGATATCCTAGAATTGATGAAGGGGGCGGTTGGTTCACCAGTGTGTCCTCTTCTGATGAGTCTGTGTTCCTTGAGGCTTTTGGGGCTGAGTCTTCAACCTCTTGGATGGTGCTGTCTGCTGATGACCTAACGGATCTGTGGCACAGGAGGCATGGAAGGATCCTGATGTGGTGGAGCTGATTCCAAAGAAACTGCTAAGATTTTGGCTACCCCAAAGAAGAAAGTGCACTGGAGCATGGGTGCCCTGGTAGATGCCATTGTTGTAGAGGCATCCGTAAAGAAGGAACTTTTGAAGAGAGTACATCTGTCTGTCCTTCTAACAAGGAGTCAGGGGCATTGAACAGGTTTGGGAAATGGATGTACACATCAGTGACTTTTGCACTTAGAAAGATGAACTACTTTGCCTATATGAAATGGATAGAGTGGGACCTGACCAAGAAGATCACCGGGTCCCTCTTAGGTAACTTACAGGTGGACATCCAGAAATCAGTGGAGTCCCAATTGTTTGCCCTGCAATCATTGTCCAAAGTATCCATGCATCTGCTATCTAAAGCAGCTGATGGTACAGCTAGAGAAGCAGACAACAGCATAGCCATCCAACAACATGCCTGGATGAAATTATGTGACTTTGTGGAAGGTTTTAAGATGTCCTTCATTAATGCTCCTTTGATGGTTTGACACTATTCAGACTGTAGGTTAAGGAGAAGCTTACCGGGGCAAGCAAGACATTAAGACCCTGTCTGCTGTTGGGATCCTATTCTACAACTCTCAAATGTCCTTATGTAGGAACAAGAAGGGTAGAGAAGATGTGGTTCAGAAAATCTCTGGGTTTTAAACAAGATGCTGCTGTAGACAGACCCTCTCAAGGTGGGGGTGGGGCATCAGTTTCAATGGACATTGCCCTAGAAAACCACAGAATCAGGGAGTTTGTGGTCCTTTTACAGAGAAATCCTTTCAGTGCACCTGAAGGGTTGCCTGACTGCTGCACTCTGGAGGCAGTCAGAAGGGGGGACTTTTCCCTGCATCCCCAAGCCTGGCAGGACATCACCAGGGGCTGTGCTACTCCGTTTGATCTTATATTGTATTTTCCATCTGTTCCTCAATGTACTGGTGTCAGATCTGCCCTTGGATCCAACTTGCCACTTCTAAGCTTTGGATCTGGTGGTCATACTCTTCCCCTACCCATAATATCTTGTGTAAGGAGCGAGCTACCCCAGATCTCATTTGCCTCCATAAGCACTTGATGAAGCTTGCTTCTCGGGAGTGTTTTTTCAGAAGAAAGTTACACTGATAAATAAGCACTTTAAATTTTGAACTCTTTTTCTCTTAGCATTTACACTTGCTGTTCCCTACCCCTTTTCTCCTTTATCTCTTTGCTCCTTTAGGAGCTTATTTCATAAAAAGCAAAAAAAATGTAGTAGTTAAGTATATATATTTATATTATAGTTGATAATGTAGAATTTCTGTCTTCTTGGAGACTTTATTTCTTTTTCTTCTTCTTTATTTTGGCTGGGAGGATGGCGGATAAGCCCTCAGGTTTCCAAAAATGAATAGCTTGCTCCCACAAGAGACTGAATTCAGACAAACGTGAGAAGTGTGTTTATTGCCTAGAGTCTTCCCATCTTGATATTGCCTGCCATATCTGTGAGGCTTTTTGTCAACAAGCCATCATAGAGAGAAAAAAACAAGCTGATTTTATAGGAATCTTCTATAGCCTACTACAGGACAAAAGCCATCTTCAGGATGGGGAAAGTCTTTGGCTAATTATTCTTCCCCTGCATCATCACCCTTAAAAAAGGCTAATAAACCCAGGGAGATACAAAAGGAGATGGAGAGAGAAAAAATAAAGAAAAAGACAAACAGAAATCATAATCAACCTAAAAGAGATTTCCAGATTTGACACCATCTTCAGCTGCACCAAGCTAAGATCTCTAGACCTTCAGAGGTCACACTGTTTGTGGATCCATATCATTACCTAGATTTTCTCTGGATCCTATCTTCCCTAGGCTCAGGTCTCTAATCCTGCAAGACTGACCCCTTGTCCTTCCAGGCTACCTACCTCTATTCCTTCTCTGAGTTCAGCTAGGTCTTCTTGGAGCCTCAACGAAGCTGAGGTGGACAGGATGATTATACATTTTCTTTGGACCCAAATCTAGTTGTGGGTATTCCCAGCTCTGACTGTTGTTAAATCTGGGAGAACCACTTCATCCCCTCACTAATTAATGGCTCCTTCTCTGATCTGACACTTGGATCAGGGTTCCAGGATCCAACTTTTGCCCTGGGCAGCTCTGCATCAGAGCTGAGACTTCATAATTCCTTGACTCCGATGAGTTCTTTGATAAAGTTGGAGCTGAACTGTTGGTCCTGACTCAACAGGGTAGGATTGGATCTGAGGTCTTATGATCTTTTCCTTCCTCTAGTGGCATTTGTACTTATTAGTTTGGCTCTGGAATCAGCCTCAGATCCCAGCCAAATGGCTTCTATGATTGAGCCACCTTCAGGAGTTTCTGCTATGACAGCAAGACTTCCCAGATCCGTGCCGAGATCAGCACTGAGGCTTTCGAGAGAAGCTACTTTTTCAACCTACAGAATGGTCTACCCTTTTAGAACCGGATCCAACCCTCTCCCATAGGATCTCCCAGGATCTGCAGTCTGCTCTGCTGGTCCCAGCTGTACAGCCAGTTTCCAGGAACCTTGAGTCTGTCCTTTTAAAGAGACAATATCTTTTTCTGAGTTCACTCCTGAACAACCCACAGAGAAGGTTCACAGGAAGCACAAGAGTAAGAGGAGACAGTTGAATTCCCTTGAAGAATCTCCAACCACTGACACTGACACTGATCTTGATGTTTGGAAAAGGTTCTCCCTGATCCCCTGTTGAGGTCATCTCATTCGGAGAGATTCAAATTTCTCAGACAGAAAGGGAGTTGGTCCTCCCAAGCATCTTCTCTGAAGGATCTGTTTTTTGAGGCTTTTGGTTTTGGCCCATCTACTTCTTGGATTGTCCCCCCAGCCAAAGAGATGTTAGACCCAATCTTCTACCAGGTGTGGAGGGAACTGGACACTGCTGAGTCTATTCCCAAAAAGCCAGACAAGTTCTTTGTTACTCCTAAATGACAGTCTCCATTGGAGCAAGGGTGCCACAGTAGATTCTATAGTAGTGGGATCAGGCACTAAAAAAGATCTCGTGAAAGAAAGTTCCTCTGTCTATTCACCAAATAGGGAGTCACATGCATTAGACAGATGCATTAGACAGATCTGGAAAGCATGTCTATTCCTCATCTACCTTTTGGGTGCAAGCACTTATTTACTTGGCATACATCATTCATTTCCAGAAGGATTTGACAGAGGAGATTACCAATTCTCTCCCAGGGACATTGACTGGTTCAAAGAAAATCCATTGATTCACAGTTGAAACCCCACAGTCGCTCTCCAATGCCTTTATGCGCCTTATCTCTAATGTCACAGAGGGTGCATCTAGAGTACAGCCATTTCCATAAGAAGGCACACTTGGATGCGGCTATGTAACATTTCAAGATGTCCTTTGTCATTGCCCCATATGATAAATCATCTTTGTTTGGTCCGAAAATTAAAGAGATTATCTCAAGAATTTTAAAGGATGGTAAAGCTCTGTCTGCCTTACAGATCAAATTTTTGACCCCTCAAAGGACCAGGGAGGAAAGAGAATGTGGCATGGTAAATCCCAGGGCTTTGCATATGACACTTCTGGAGAAAGAGCTCCTCAAGCGGGGGGACTCTTACAATAGACATCATCCAAAGGGCAGAGGTGGCCTGAAAAACCAAGGTTTCAGGGATCCTTTCCCAGAGAAGTCTTTTCAGTGCTCTTGAACAGTTGCTCAATGTATTGTGGAGGCAGTTGTGGGTATGCTTATCACTGCATCCAGCAACCTAGATGTCCATCCCTCAAGACAACTGTTTGGAAAGGGTCATAACCAGAGGCTATTTCATTCCTTTCCACACCCTTCCTTTGTGCCCCAAAAGAATTCCCGATGTTTCATCCTCACAAAGGGAAGAAGGCAGTTCAGAAATAAGTAAGTTTCTAAGAAATTAAGTAATCCAAGAAGTCCCTCCATATCAGAAATAATGTGGAATTTATTCAAGATTTATTTAGTGCCAAAAAAAGGGACCTAAGTTCCTTGAACAAGTTTGTGAAGTGAACAAAATTCCAGATGGTCATGGTTCAGTCCATTCTTCCATTACTGATGAAGAATGACTGGATGTGCTCGATAGATCTTCAGGTTGCATACTTCCACATAGAGATGGACATTCACTTCCAGTTGGGAGCCAGTCATTACCAGTTCAGAGCTCAACCCTTTGGTCTCACAACAGTTCCCCAGGTGTTTACTAAGTGTATGGCAGTAGTGGCAGCTCATATATGACTGTAGGGTTTTTGAGTATTCCCGTATTTGGACAACTGGCCCTTCCAGGAATGTACTTGTTCAAGTCAGGGACTCCTTGCTCCAACTCTGCATAGACTTGGAGATTACATTGAACCTAGAAAAGTCCAAACTACAACCAATCCAGTCTCTAGAGTTCATCAGAGCATTTGTTTTGGACACAAGACTTCAGACAGCAACACTCCCTCAAACAAAAATACCATCCCTTCATCAACAAGCCGAAGAACTTTTATCTCACCAGAAGCCACCAGTAAGACTAATTCTTTGTCTTCCAGGCTCCATGGCAGCCTCCATCCCATTAGTGTCAATAGCCACTAGCCAGATTCTGCATGTGGGCTGTTCAGTGAACTCTGATGGTTCAGTGGTAAATCAGGAAACAACCCATGTCTTTTCTAGTGATTCTAATGGGGTCTATATTACGATGTCGAAACGTAATATTGAACACCTTAAGATCGACAAGTATTCATCGAAACACGTTTGTGCAATTCGATGAATACTTACATGGCAAAGATGTAGTTGGCCAACTACACAATGTTGCCCTTTTCTCCACTGCAGTGCAATCTTGGAGTTGGTGTATTTATTTAGGGGGGTGTGGGAGGCTGTTGTTTTAGGTTCAGTTGGTTCCATTGGATTGCGGGGCAAGTATTTCTTTGCCATGTAAGTATTCATCAATTCATGGAAATGTGTTTTGATGAATACGTGTTGATCTTTAGGTGTTCGATATTACAACGTTTCAACATCGTACTATGGACCCATTCTAATGAACATCTGCAAAACTCACATAAATTGGGGCTAGAATCTCCACATGTTCTACAGGAACATTCTTTCATTCTTCCTTTCCCTCAAGTCACCATGACTATTGATGCTTTCCAACTTTTGGGGGGGGGGCATTATCTGGTCAAGACAGTCCAAGGCACTTGGTGTTAAACAGAAGCCAGTCTTCACATCAGTATATTGGAGATGAGAGAAGTCTTCCTGATGTTGCAGGCCTTTCATGATTCTCACACTTTGGGTGTGATATCTATTCAGACAAAGACCAGTTGGCATAATGGTTAAGATCTTCATCCCTATGCACAAGGTCAAGGTTTGATCCTGACCTCTGGCCAGTGCCTATTTGGTGTTCCCACATTCTCTTTTTGTCTCGGTTGAGTTCCTCCCACCTCCAAAAAATGTGCTGTTTCTATCACAAACGCACCGAAGAATGAAGCTGTGGGCAGCAGCACAGACTCTACATGGTGCCCTATAGGGGAAAGTGTTTTATAAACCAACCACTTTGGGCATCTACTGTGGTGTACAGTATCCTCAAGATAGGAAAACATGGATCATAGACTGTGTGCCATGGCAAGGCTAGCCACTTTATAGTGTAAAAATATTGCTCTAGGTGATTTGGTCATGTTGAATAATGTTGCCAAATGGGCATGGGTATTTGCCAGTGACAAGTGGGTTGGGGACTCGGCTTGCTCCAACCTACACCAGGGTCCTATTCTAATGGAGGGATAAGTGTATGTGCCCCTGTTAGACAGTGTGTGCTTGCCATAAAGCCTTGCAGCCCTGGGAAAATAAGTTACTGGCTGTCTGGTGTCCAGTTGCCCAGCCTGGGTTGCTTGGGATAGCTCTGTTTACATGCAGTAAAACCAATCATTCTGCCAAACATGAACTAAGAATTGCTACACTGACTATAGGTTCACTGACAGGACAGAGCTTGAAAATGGATGACATGATGGTACAGAGGACACAGGACATCCTATGTATCCAAGAGATAAGGTGGAAAGGCAATGCAGTAAAGCCACATGGCTTAGGATCCAGAGTGTACTACTCAGGAGAAGGACAGGCTAAAATTGGTGTGGGAATTGTGGTGAGAGAGAGGCTTCAGAAGGCTGTGAGGGATGTCATCAGAATTATTGACAGACTCATGGTACTCAGACTTCAGTTTAATTACAGGAAAGTATTCATATTCTCAGCCTATGCCCCACAGCAGGGTTGTGATAGCGAAGAGAAGAGTACATTCTGACAGCAGTTGCAAGACTTACTAGATAAAGCACGGCAACATGAATTGGTGTTAATAATGGGTGACTTGAATGCACATATTGGGACAGAGAGAACAGGATATGAGGACTGCCATGGTCCACATGGGTGGGGCAACAGGAATAAAGAAGGACAGGTCATTCTAGACTTTTGTCTGGCAAATGGCTTGATAGTAGCCAACATATGGTTCAGAAAAAGAGACAGTCACAAAATCATGTACAAGAATGGCCTACATGCAACTCAGGTAGACTTCCTCCTAGTAAGAAAATGGCACTGGGGTAGAATCAGTGATTGCAAAGTCATTCCCAGTGAAACAGTCAGCCTGCAGCATAAACCACTGGTTGTCACAATCAGTTGGAATGAGTAGTCAGAAGGCTCTAAGGTTAACATAGACCAGACTGAAGACCTGGAAGTTGACTGGAGAGAAAGTGCAACAGTTCAAGGAACTACTCAATGCTGTAGCACCCCAAGAAGAGGAGGAAATAGGTGGAATTGAAGAAAAATGGCAGCACCTCAAAACAGCATGTGTTAGGTCTACAGTGCAGGTATGTGACCGAGCCAGGTATAGAAATAAGGTACATACGGAAAGCTGGTGGAATACAGAAGTCCAGGAAGTCATCAAAAAGAAAGAAAGGGTGCAGGAAAAAGTGGGAGATAAAAAGGACAGACCAAGCTAGGAAGGAATACTGGTTGACTAACAAAAAGGCTAAGAAAGGAGTTGTAATAGCAAAGAAGAGGACATCAGAGGCACTCTACCATCTTCTGGAAATTGACTCAGTAGGTGGCACAAAGAAACTATATCAGGTTGCAAGGCAAATACAGAAAGATAAAGAAAACAGTCAGACATCCTTCATAAGGGATGCCAGCAACAACATACTCACTCACAGGACATCAAAGACAGATGGAAGGAGTATTCCCAGCAGCTTCTGAATGAAGAAAACCCCACAGAAGCTATACTGACCCAGATGCAGCCTACAATGAGAGAAGAAGAACAGCCCATCATAGAAAAAGTATAACAGCACTAAGGAGAATGAAGTCGGGGAAAGCAGAAGGCTCAGATAAGGTCACAGCAGATATGATAAAGATGCTGGGTGAGATAGTACTCATAGTAGCATGAAGAGAAAGGCATATCCAGGTGACTGGAGAGTGAGAATACTTGTGCCAGTGTACAAGAACAATGAGGACATCCACAATTGTGGGCAGAACAGAGGTATCAAACTCCTGTCACATTGCATGAAGGTTCTGTAGAGTAGAAAGTAAGATGGGAGATGAACATTTCTGATTCAGATAAGGATGCAGTACAAATGACTCAATGTTTGCAGTGAGACAGATAGTTGAGAATAAGCTAGAGCTGAGGAAAGATTCCATTTGGGCATTCCTAGACTTGGAGAAAGCATATGACAAAGTCACAGGAAAGTTGGTTTGGGCAGTCCTGCAGTAGTTCAAAGTCCCAGAAACATTGATAGAATCAGTGCAGGCTATGTACAAGGACCCAGTGACTCAAGTATGAACAGTGTTCGGTCTCACAGAGGGGTTCCCAGTGAGAGTGAGAGTGAGTGTGCATCAGTGTTCAGCTCTGAGCAAAATGCTGTTCATACTGGTGATGGGTTAAAATAGCAAACGGGTCAGGGGGGCCAGATCAACAAAGCCATTACAGGCAGACTGAGCAAAACTTCAGCAAAGGATAGGGGAATGGAATGCAAAACTGAAGGCACATAGGATGAAACTGAGTAGAGATAATATAGTGATAATGGCAGCAAATTGGGGAAATCAGAAGAAGCTGAGAACTGAGATAGAAGGGAAGATAGTGGAACATGTTAACAGCTTCAAGTATCTGGGAGGGGTGATTTAGGAGGAGGGAAGTCTGAATGAGGAGGTCAAAGCTAGAATCAGAGGAGCTGCAGCCAACTGGCATAGAGTATCAAGAGTAGTGTATGACAAAAAAATGCAAAAGAAACTGAAAAGTAAGGTGTACAAAACAGTGGCGCAACCAGTACCACTGTATGGTACAAAAACCTGGGCAGTAAAGGCAGAGTAGATGAGGAAGCTAGAGATGATGGAAATGAAGTGCTTGAAACAGGTAGTAAGATGCATACTGTGGGGCAGATGAAGAAATGAGGACATACAATCAGAAGCCAAAGCAGGTCAATTTGCAGAAGAAACCAAAGAGAACAGAGTATGGTAATTTGGGCACATGTGCAGAAAATCAGAAGATAGCTGGTGAAGAAGATTTGGGACAGACAAGAAGAACACAAGAGGAAATTAGGGCAAAGAGGTGGATGAATTATGTCAGAGAAGATCTATGACATCAGAAGGCATGAGTGTCGAAGAAGGCAGAAGTGCAGCATTGAATCAAAAGAGTTGGCGACAGTTAACATGATATGCCTACCCTATGTAGAAGATGGGGAAAAAGGGGTTGATGGTGATGATGATAATGTATTCAGCCAGACAACATGGCAATTGTGTGGTACATCAACAAACAAGGAGGAAACAGATCTTATCTTTTGTGTCGAGAGGCCATGATGGTGTGACAGTGGATGATATCTTCTCAACACTTTCTAATAGCAACACATTTCCTGTGGAAAGCCAGTAACCTTGCGGACAGATTGTGCACATCTATCCTGCACCCACATGAGTGTTCCCTTACATCATTAGTAACAGAGCAGATTTTCAGATGCTGGCGCCTCCCCACAGCATCAAATGCAGCAAATTCTTTGTTCTGATTCCGTAAGAGGGGGTGTCACTCAGAGATGCTCTGATGCACGCTTGGCCCCCAGGACTCCTTTATGCATTTCTCCAACACTCCTGATCCAATGTTTCTTCAGAAAGCATTTGCGATGAAGTTCACAGTCATCCTCATAGTCCCTTATTGACCTCAACAAATCCATTTTCCATTATTCTAGCCTCATCTAGTCCACACTCTCTGGGTCTGTCAGAGTCACCTCAATCGAACATTTAGTCCTTCAAACTGACTGCATGTTTTCTCCAATTCCAGTGATGGTTCAGAAGTCCAGGTTTTATTTTCAGTTGTCCACATTTTGTCTTCATCCCAAAAACCCTCAACTAGGAAAATTTATAAGAGCAAATGGAAGAGATTTTCTTTTTGGGTGATTGAAAATATTGACCATTTCTCATCCCCTTCCAGCAATTTCGGACTTCCTTACACACCTTTTCCAATGTGGAAGCAGTTATTCCACAATCAAGGCACAATTAGCTGAAATATCTTTTAATTTGGGTGAAAATCATATACCCATTGCATCTCTCAGATTATTCAAGGATTTCCTCCAAGGTACCTTTCTACTACGTCATCTGCTTAGAGATCTATCACCTCCATGAGATATTACTATTGTGCTACAGTCTTTGACTGGGCCCCCATTTGAACCTACTGCTAGAGTGGAGTTGAAGTTTTTATCTCAGAAGACATCATTTCTGGTGGCTAACACTTCTGCCAAAAGAATTTCTGAACTACACACCCTATTCTCAAAACCTCCCCACCTGATTTGTCACAAGGACAGAGTGTTACTGAAAAACAATCTGTCCTTGTTTCCTAAGGTGGCTTCTGAATCATACATGTAATCAGTCCATAAATCTTCCAGTGCTCTTCCTACATTTTTCAAACAAGGTTGAATATACTTTGCATTTGCCAGATGTCCATCATCAGTTACATTTTTATTTACATCAGACAAAACCTTTTATGAAATCTGATCAGTTATTTGTGTCCTTCTCTAGAGCTAAATGGGAAAAAAGCAATGTCCAAAGTCACCCTTTCTTGCCCATTGCCACAGTGGTTTTCCTTTTTTGTCAAGAAAAAGGACCTCTACTTCCTCTGACTCTAAAGGCTCATTCCACCGGATCTGTGGCTTTGTCTACAGCCTTCTTCTTTAGTGTTCCAGTTGATGACATATGTGCTGCAGATACCCAGGCCAAGGGACATACCTTTATCTTACAGTATAAATTAGATATGCAGTCCAGATCTAGAGCCTCATTTGGTTCAGCTGTTCTCCAGAATTTCCTTCCTTAAGGCCTCCCAAGTGTGAAAGTAGCTGGGGAATATGTCCCATATGCTGTGGAACAGAAGGATAAGACATCATTAGATACAAAAGTTAAGTAGTCAGTATAATGTTAGATCTGTTTTGTCTGTTTCCATTCTTCCTTTATTACTCTCCTAGTATCCTCGTCCTTATTTTTTTTGCATACATAGTTTTTCTTATGTTTCCACTCCAAGATGCGTCTATCTGACCTTGCCTTGGCTTCTGAAGGTTCTGTCTTTCTGTATCACTCTCTTTTCTCAGCCAGGCAGTATTTACATATGATAAGGCTGTCAACACCTTTATAATTTTAAATTCCTTTTTATTAGTGGACAAACTCAATCTGAGGTAGCTCACTCCTTAAACAAGGGATTATGTGTAGGGGAGGAGCCTAAACACTGGATTCAAAGCTTAAAAGTGGCCGAAACTGGATATGAGGTTGGATGAGAGACCTATACATTGAGGAGGGACGGAAACAGACAACACAGATCTGTCATTATGGTGAGTACATCTCTTTTTTTTTTTCATCCTCAGAGAAAAAGAAGGATTCCAGGTGTGATGTCCAGTCAATATCCCACTGAACTGCACCAATATGTGACGTCCGGTTAATATCCCACCGACCTGCCACCAATATGTGATGTTCCCTTCTATCCTGGGTCAGTAAACTAAGGAACTTCAATCCTCACTACTGACTCCAATGTGAGACCGTCACTTAAACAGGAGTAATATTTCACAGTTTTCCCTAAGAGCACAACAGGAACATGCTATATAACCTGGGATTGGACTGTGTACTTCTGTCCACCCCGAATGAAGCTCCTCATTACACATGCCAGAACACTGTGTTGTCCCATTTTAAGACCTCTGATACACTCACGCTTAAATAAATTAAACCTCACGCATCCAAACACTTCTGGGAAAGCCTGACACAGATTTTCAGCTGTGTCCCTTCCCCAAAATAGCATGGTAACAGGCTACCACCAATCAAAGTGTCTATATGCCCTTTCAAAGCGGTGTCCAATTATTGAAATTAGGTATCAAAACAAATGGTAGCATAGGGCTGTCTGCTGGTGTGGCCTGGGAATTATCAAAGCAGGTATAAGCAGTCTCAAATCACTAAAGAATACACTACTTGGCCAGCCACAATGTAAGATAATAAAAATATTTAATAATGAGCAAAATGATTAAACATGTAAAACAGTAATTTCAATAAACAAACTTAATTCAATCACCAGGAAAATGAAATTAGTACTGAAGGACAGAAATCCAACATTTAGAAAAACTCTGACTAATTAGCTATAATTTCCTATCTAACTGAATAACAGTGTCCCTGATCTAAACTAAATATTACAAAAGAGCAAAGGTAGTCTTACAGTTCTTAGTGAGTCCTTTGGGTATCCACTGCTCAGTACAACTGTGAACTGTGAACACAAGTCAGCTATGAACACAACTGTGAACTGAACTGAACTGGGACTCAACTGTTCTGTTCAAATTGTCTTCAGCAGGCTCTTTTATAAGCTAGGTTAACTGTCTTAAATGTTCCAGTTCTTATTTTCATTTCATTCTTTGAAAATCAACAAACAGCTGTTCTTTTGAAGTTCCTTCCTGTCTTTCAGTCTTTGGCACTAAACACAGAGCATCTGAACACATTACAATGACATCTTCTGTATATCAGCTGACTCTGAGACAGTCTGCATTTAGGATCTCCTGTACAAGCATGTGCAGTTAGAAATGTAAAGGAACACTGTTCAATTCTTTAAACATCCTATACAATCAAAGCATTAATCAACATGTAAGAACTTATTTACAATATCGTAGCTAGTTATGCTGACATATAATACACAGGTTAATCTAAAATTATTTACAAAACCTCAGTCAGACATGCTAGCAGAGATGACAGTGTCCAATTTCTTCACACCTGATGTACCACCCAGTCATATGGAATCCACAACAGCAGAAGTAAGAAAGCTACTAGAAAAAAATGGTCATTCAGCAGATGCCCCTAGAGCAATTAGAATTTAGAGTCTATTCCAGGTTCTTTTTAGTTCTGAAAAAAAAAAAAACGGAGAACCTCAGGTCAGTTTAGACCTGAACCACCTAAACCAGTTTGTAAAACAGATGAAGTTGTGGATGGTCAAGGTTCAGTCCATTCTACCTGTCTTGAGAAAGGATGACTATATGTGCTCCATAGATCTCTAGGATGCCAACCATCAGATCAAGATATAGAGGTAGTCCAGGAAATGTCTCTGCTTGTGACTGGGAGCCAGTCATTTTTAGATAAGGGTCCTGCCCTTTGGCCAAAATACAGCCCCCCACCCCCTGCTGGTGTTCATCAAATGTATGGCAGTAGTAGCAGCTTATCTCAGACTACTAGGATTGTGAATGTTCCCATATTTAGATGATTGGCTCCTCACTGCTCCAATCAGGGATCTTCTGTTCCAGAAAAAAAAATCTTGTTCCAGCTTGCTTAGCAATTAGGAATTATAGTCAACCAAGCAAACAGTCCATTAAAACCTTCATGGCAAATAGAATTCATTGGATGCCACCTGAATACAATCAGTCAAATAGCCAAACTCCCAGAGTCTAGGATATCATCCTACATCAAGTGACTTTTCAAGTTCTTCACCATCCCTCTCCTGTAGCAAAACTCATTCCCTGGCTGCTATGGTTGATGGCCTCTGCAATTGCTCTTGTTCCTCTAGCATGATATTACATGAGAGTTCTTCAGTGGACCTTGTCATTTCAGTGGTCCCTAATATTGCATCCACTACATGCTCGCATTTGTATAACACCCATCTTCAGGACGCATATCAGTTGGTGGTTGACCTCCCCAGTAGTGTTGTACAGTCAACCATTTTCTCCAGCACCTCCAGTGGCTACAGTAACCACAGACGCTTCCCTCCTGGGGTGGAGGGATTTCAAAGAGAAGATGGTCCAAGGTTCTTAGTCACCCATGAGGGCCTGTTTTCACATCAGCATCTTAGAGATAAGGGCAGTCTTCCTTGCACTGCAGGCTTTTCAGGACTCCCTTTCAGAGGGTGTGATTTCTATCCAGATGGACAACATGGCAGTTGTCTGGTACATCAACAAGCAAAGAGGATCCTGGTTGCATCCACTTTGTTGGGAGGCTGTGAGATTGTGGTAATGGGCAATGTCTTCTCATTGTTTTCTCATAGCAGTGCATATCCTGCGGACTTTCAATGTTACATCAGATAAGCTGAGCATGTCCATTTTTTTGCCTCATGAGTAATCCCTCAATCAGACAGTGGTGACACAAATCTTCAGCTACTGGGGCCAACCTTACTGCAATCTTTTTGCTTCATATTGAAACAAGTACAGCAGTCATGTTTTCCCTGATTCCTCCACAGGGTCAACCACCAAGGGATGCTGTAATCCAGAATTGGCCTCTGGGTCTTCTGAATGCTTTTCTTCCACCCTTGAGAATGAAATTTGTTCAGAAAGCCAGAAGGTGTAAGGCCAGAGTAATTCTCATTGCCCCCTTTTGGCCCTGACAAGTTTGATTCCCTTCCTCTGGCCTCATCAAGTACATCCGCCTTAGACATTGGACTACCATTCAGATGTCCTGAATCACCCATCCAGACATACTCACCAGTATCTAAAGACCTTGCAGTCGACTACATGATTCCTCCAGTTCTAATGATGGCCAAAGATGCCATGGTATCCATTTTGGTTGTTCACATCTTATCAGCTTCATAAAATCCAAATGTTAGAAAAGTTTATCTTAACAAATGGAAAACGTTTTCTATTTTGGCCTTTTTAAAGGGATAGATCCTTTGTCAGCACCTCTTCCATCTATCTTGGATGTCATGTTAGATCTTTTCCAAAAAGCCTCCAGTTTCTCAACAGTCAAGGTTCTGGTAGCAGCCATTTCCACTTTCTACATTGGACACAATCAAACTTCCATTCCCTTCCCTAAATATTTCAAAGGCTTTTCTGAAGGGAACCTTTCTGTTGAGGCCCCCTATAAAGGACCCAATTCCCTCATGAGACATTATTATTATGCTGCAGGCCTTATCCTCAGGCTCCTTTTGAACAAACAGCCACAGTGGATTTAAAATATGTTTATTGGAAAACCCTCCTTCTGGTTGCTGCTACTTCTTCAAGGAGGATTTCAGAATTGCAAGCATTGTCCTGTAAACCTCAATATATGGTTTTCCATAAGAACAGAGTGTCTTTGAGAATGAATCCCACTGTCCTCCCAAAGGTGGCATCTAAGATGAACCTTAACCTAACTATCAGTCTGCCAGTATTCTTCTCAAAGTTTTCTAATAAAGGAGAGTATACATGTGAAGTTGTTCTATCTCGCCGTTTTGTTCTTACACGTGGGTCGGAGCTGATCCCTCGGCTCTAAATCGGCCGCTTTTCAAGCTCAGACTCTCAGAGAAGCTCGAGACCTAGTGTATATCCCATAATGCTCTACTGTGAATCCCCAAATCTAGTTTCTGCTGCAACGGATCAACAGCTCGTCGGAGGAAGCTCGGGCCAGTGTTTTAAAAATCTTTCTATATTAATAGGATTTTGACTTTAACTTAGTGTTATATAAATTTAGATTACAATCTTTATTATAGTATTAGGGTTTTTTACCTGTTAGTGTAACCTTGTTAGGATTTTCTAAAAAGTTTTTCTTCGGGGCCTTTTTCAGGGCCTCTTTTTCTTGGGCGTGACGGGGCTCTGTCAGCTATTATGTGTGTTTATCTCCTATATAACGTAGTGTGCATTATATAATCTAGTGTGGTAGTTTAATATTAGAATATTTAGTGTGTTTATAAATATATATATATTCTTCTGTAGGAAGTTAGTTTATACTAGTTTTGTGATTACAGTTAAAAGTTAACTAAATTTCTTAGACAAGTAAAAATTCAGGGATCTGAATTATTTAAAATGTCAGAGAAACAAAAGTCAGGATTCAAAAGGTGTGAGTGCGGTCAAAAGATGTCTGTTACAGACAATCACTCCACCTGCATTTACTGTTTGGGTTCTGTACATCTACAAGAGGTGTGCTCTATCTGCCACTCCTTTAGCGCCAGGGTTCTCTTGGAAAGGCGGAGGAAGCTGGTAGATAGAGGACTCCTGAAGCCTGATTTTCAGGCTACCTTAGACAAGACTGACCTCTCTTCCAAGGCTTTGAAGGGGTCGAAGTCTTCCAAGGGATCCTCGGAGCCCAAGTCATTGGTTTCGAGCTCCTCTGGTATGGTTCGTGCATCGGCTCCACAGGCCTTGGAGCCGTGTATCGACCCTCTACCTCGGAGCCCAGTTGTGGAACCGATATTGGAGACTCCTCAGTCTCCAATTCTTCAATCAGTGCCATCTTCGGCTCCTTTGACCCATCCCTCGATGCATTCTTCGAGGCTTTCCAATGTGGATCTGGACCGAGTGGTTAAGAGGCTCTTAGAGAACCCGGCCCTGGCCAAAATGCTGTCTGCCCATAACTTCTCAACCTCCTCCTCCGAAGCCAACCGAGCGTTTGGAGCCGGGGCAGGCAGAACCAATGTTGGTAGAGCCCTTGGAGCCGAGGTTCGATCCACCTCCCTTGGCTCCATCGACCTTGATCTCCTCGGTTCCGACTGGGGAATCTCAGGGCCGACAGTCCCTCGCTGGCTCCGGGGTGGAGAGTCAAACCGATACCTCAGTTCTGACCCTTCCACTCGGGGCTTCGGCGCAGGTGGCCTTGGCCCCGTCCTCTGGATCGGAGTGCGGGGTCTTGGCCCAGGGAGAGCTGCTGGCCTCTTCGGAGGCGACGGACTTCTCAGTCCGAGATTCTGGTGCCTTCGATGCCATGAGGAAGGTCATGTCTGCTAAGACCACTACCTCCTCAGATCTGTCTTCCCCTCCCCCTAAAGGGCCTCGTTCTACCTCTTCCCCGCAGATCCCCACCAAGCGTCGAGATCCAGGGCCTCAGGTATCCCCATTGGGTGGCCCCTCCTCTCTAGGGACTTCACCGGACGCTCCCACTGATGAAGTACCTAGGAAGAGATTGTGCAAGAGGAGGCACTTGGATTCTCCACAGGAATCACTGACATCGGATACCAACTTGGAGGAATCAGAAGGATCCCCACGATCCCCCTCAGAGGATGTCTCATTTGCAGACATATTGGAAATCTTAAGGCAGAGGGGTGATTGGCAGTACCTTGCCCCTACTGAGGACGTATTGGTCCTCCTGAAGGCCTTTGGATCTCAACCGTCCACCTCTTGGGTTACTCCGCCCTTCGATGAACTGATGGAGCTGGTTGCTCGAAGGGAGTGGGAGTCCCCTGACTCAGTGGAACCGGTCCCTCAGAGGCCCAACAAGTTTATTACTTCCCCTACTGATAAGGCCTTTCTTACAAAGGGAGTCTTGGTTGATGCCATGGTGCTGGCAGCGGCCACCAAGAAAGAGATGTCGGAAACCTCTTCTGCTGTCCATCCTCCTAATAGAGATTCTAGGATGATGGAGAGGTATGGGAAATGCATATTTAGTTCTGCGGCATTTTCCATGAGATCGCTCAACTACCCGACACATTTTACCCGCCTTCAACGAGATCACCTAAAAGAGCTAGGAGATACTCTCCAGGGTAACACAGCTGATGCAGTTTCTGAGAAGGTGACTGCACAACTCAACACCCTTAATTCGATAGTAAACTCATCCATGTGACTCATTTCTTATGCTGCCGATGGATGGAGTAGGGCGGCAGGCTCAGCGATAGCTCTTCGGAGACAGTCCTGGATGTGCCTTTGCTCCTTTGCGGAAGCCTTTAAATCTTCCTTCGTCAATACACCATTCGATGGGTCCGCCTTGTTCGGACCCAAAGTTAAGGAGACACTTACTAGGTGGGAACAAGAAGGAAAGACTCTGTCTGCTGTAGGAGTCCGTTTTTCCACTCCAACTAGACCGTACCCCAAAGGGCAACGAAGTGAGAAAATGTGGTTTTGAAAACCCCAAGGAGCTTTCCAAAGCACATCTACTGATACCCCCTGTAGAGGCAGAGGAGGGGGCAAAAATGGAAGATACCGTCTAAACGGCAGAGGCGGTCCACAAAACCAGGGCGACAAGGAACAATTCTCTGGTAAGCCCTATCAGCATTCCTGAAAGGAAGCCCGGCTGTCCTACTCTGGAGGCAGTCGGGGGTCACTTGGCTTTATACCCAAACGCCTGGCTAAACATTACAATGGATTTTTGGGTAAAAAGCATCATTGCCAGAGGTTACTACATTCCCTTTACAAACCCCCCCATGTGTACAAGGATCCCAGACATTCCACCCAGTTTGAGAAAACTAGCAGCCATAGAAATCCAAAACCTGCTAGACAAAAGAGTCATCCAGCCAGTCCCGGCAGACCAAATAGGATCTGGAACTTACTCAAGGTTCTTTTTAGTTCCAAAGAAAACAGGGGACTGGAGGCCCATACTAGACCTCAGCAAACTCAACACCTTCGTCAAGAAGGAAAAGTTCCATATGGTCACGCTGCAATCGATTCTCCTGTTTTTAGCAATGGGCGATTGGATGTGCTCTATAAATCTCAAGGATGCTTACTACCACATCAAAATGGACAGATCATCCAGAGATCACCTGCATTTCCGGCTGGGGGCCAGTCATTACCAATTCAGAGCCCTGCCCTTTGGTCTCACCACAGCCCCCGGGGTGTTCACCAAATGTATGGCAGTGGTCACGGCTCACCTGAGATGGTTGGGAATCCGGGTGTTTCCATATCTGGACGACTGGCTCCTCACCGCCACCTCCAGGCATCAACTAATACAAGCAAGAGACTATACCATAAACCTTTGTTCCCAGTTGGGCATAACCCTAAACTTCGAAAAATCTGCATTATTGCCCTCGCAGCATATTACATTTATAGGGGCAGAACTGGACACCGTCAATGCAAGGATCAGGTTGCCCCAATCAAGAATCGTATCCCTAAAAAATCAATTATCCAGTCTGTTGGTCCGAACAAAGCTCCTGCGTCCCAGATACTGCAGCTTTTAGGCACAATGGCAGCCACACTGATAGCAGTTCCATTAGGTCGCATGCAAATGCAAATACTCCAGTGGCTACTCTTCGCGCAATGGTCTTACCAACGACTGCCCATGTCACACGAGATCCGTTAACGAATCTTTGCAAGAAGGATCTCAATTGGTGGTTGAACAGCGACCAAGTGATAATCGGGCGTCCCTTTGTTCTTCCCCAGCCCACAGCCACAGTGACCACTGATGCTTCCCTGATAGGGTGGGGGGGGGGGGCTATTTCAGGGAAAGGCTGTCCAAGGCACTTGGTCAATCATGGAAACACATTTGCATATAAATGTCCTAGAGCTGAGAGCGGTGTTCCTGGCATTGCAACACTTTCACGATTCTCTCCCTCCAGGTACAATTGCTATCCAGACGGGCAACATGTCGGTAATCTGGTACATCAACAAGCAAGGGGGAACCAGATCGTATCCCTTATGCCGGGAGGCCCTAAGAATTTGGCAGTGGGCTGTATCCACCAGACGCTTTCTGATAGCAACGCACATCCCAGGGTCATCCAACGTGATAGCGGACAAGCTAAGCAGGGCCATGCTGTTGCCTTACGAGTGGTCTCTCAAACAACAATTGGCGGAAAAGATTTTCCACAGATGGGGCCAGCCTTGCTGCAACCTATTTGCATCTCCGATGAATGCCAAATGCAGCAGCTATTTTGCTCTTTATCCCCCACTGAGGAACAAACCGAGGGATGCGCTCGTACACGATTGGCCCCCGGGCCTCCTATATGCCTTTCCACCAATACCCCTAATTCCCAAATTCATACAGAAAGCCAAAAGTCTGGGAAGGACTGTGATCTTGATAGCCCCATCTTGGCTTCGACAGATTTAGTTCCCCTTTCTGCGGAACTATCAAGTGGAAGAACCATGGATCCTGGACCCAGTGCCGGATCTTCTGACTCATTCATCAGGAGTTCTTCATCCCTCCCTCACCTCCCTAAAACTGACAGCTTGGCTGCTCCGATTCCCACATTAGCCAGGTCTCAAGATTTGTCTTCTGCAGTCCAGCATATTATAGTTTCCTCTCATAAACTATCTACCAGGAAGCTATACAATAGCAAATGGAAACGATTTGTTCACTGGGCTTCTCAACATGACATTGACCCTTATGTGGCACCTGTTCATACCATCTTAGAGTTCTTGTCTTCCTTGTTCCATGATGCCACAGCAGCTGCCACCATTAGAGTTCAATTGACGGCTATTTCCAATTTCCATGTAGGGTTTAACGGGTCTAACATCATGTCACATAGACTATGTAAAACATTCTTAAAAGGAACCCACCATCTCAGACCACCTATTAGGCATCCTGTCTCTCCCTGGAATTTGAATCTGGTTTTATCCCAATTGATGCTCGCCCCCTATGAACTTGCTTCATCTTGTCATTTAAAGTTTTTGTCTTGGAAAACTATATTCCTGGTAGCCATTACATCTGCATGTAGGGTCTCCGAACTTCAAGCTTTGTCCTCCAAATCACCATATTTGATTTTTTCACCCTGATAGGGTCTCCCTCAGGACTAACCCTACCTTTCTTCCCAAGGTCTGTTCAGAAACTAACTTAAATCAGTCCATTGAGCTTCCAACCTTCTTCAGACACCATACCAACAGACTGGAATATATGTTACACAAGCTTGATGTACACAGACAACTGAGGTTCTATCTAGATAGAACGAAGGATTTCAGACAATCGGATCAACTCTTGTCTCTTACGCAGAAAATAAGAAAGGTTTTGCAGTATCAAAAATCACATTGTCTAAGTGGCTCTCTGAATGCATCAAATCCATTTATGCCTCCATTAATCAGCAATTAGAAACTAACGTCAAGGCCCACTCTGCACGAGCTGTTTCTACGTCATTAGCTCATGCAGCTCGCTTGCCCTTAGATACCATCTGTGCAGCTGCCACATGGTCAAAACCTCACACGTTTATCACTCATTACAAAGTGGATAGGACCTCCAGGGACAGGGGCTACCTTTGGTTCCACTGTGCTCAGGAATGTTCTCCCATGAGCCACCCAGGATCAGGGTGCTTGGGATGCTACCCACGTGTAAGAACAAAACGGCAAGATAGAACAACTTCACATAAAGAAGTTATGCCCTTACTATAACGTTCCATGTGAGTTGTTCATCTCGCCTTTTTGTTTTTACATTCCTGCCCACCTTTCCCCTCCAGTCGAGCAAGATGGTTGCCATGGTGGATTGGTCATGTTTGTCAGTCTGTATTACACATTCTGTTTTTCCTTCTACAATCTTATAGCTACCTACATAGGTAGACACTATAGTTTTATTTCTTCCTGTAAGCTGTCTTAGTTGCAGCATACTAGATCTGGGGATTCACAGTAGAGCATCATGAGATATACACTAGGTCTCGAGCTTCTCTGAAAGTCTGAGCTTGAAAAGTGGCCAATTCGGAGCAGAGGGATCGACTCCGACCCACGTATAAGAACAAAAAGGCGAGATGAACAACTCACATGGAACGTTATGGTAAGGGCATAACTTCTTTTTTACATTTACTAGATGTTCATAGACAAATCAGCTGTTTGTGGCCTTCTGTAAAGGGAAACTAGGCAAAAAATTGCCAGAAATAATTCTATCTCGGCGGCTTTCTGATTGCATAATGTTTGCATATGAAACGATGGGACTATCTTTACATAAAAAAACACAGGCTCATTCTACAAGGATGATAGCTTCCTCTACTGCTTTTATGTGCAGACATACCACTCAATCTCTTACAGCAAGAATTCTAGACAAAGCCATAAACAAAAGTGGGGCAAAGGCCCAAAATAGGGACAATTTTTAAATATTGCTGTTACAAACTTAGAAAGTTGATAGAATAATAGATTTTGCATTAGCATGTATTTTCCGAAGGGTCTGAATTCTGAAACTCAAACATCTGTTATTATTTTCTAACTTCAATCTTTAATAATGATTTGCCACTAATTTGCCAGAAAACCACAATTTTATGAAAAATGGACCAAAAATATGAGGCAAAAATCTGGACATTCTCCGAAAGTCTATACAGTTGAGAGGTATGTGTGCAGGGTTCCTATTGACAAGATTTGTGCTTTAGTGGCTTGATCAACTGTTCTCACATTTGTGTCTCACTACAAGCAGGATGTACATTCCAGATCCTGTATATCTTCTGGCTCCACCATTCTCAGGAATATCCTTCCTTGATCTCACACAATTTTTTTTAGTAGCTTGGAAATCTGTCCCAAAGGAAGAATCAGGTGAAAATAGACAACACTGGAAATGAAAGTTATGTACTTACTATAATGCTAGATCCATGCTGTCTTGTTATCTGATGTAAATTTTCATTCCGTTCTCAACTGATTGGTTCAGACTGAGGCATTGGATTTGATTCAGCCCTTGTAAAAGCTCATGACAACTTAGAACTCTTGAACTTATCCATTACCCACAATGCACTATCCCCATTACCTCAGATGTCATTTGCCTCCGTTAGGTGAAAGATGTGGTGATTTGCCTCTCGAGTTATTTGGGATAGGTAAGTATTTGTGTTTAATTTTTTGAATGATAGCCTTTCTTCAATCTTTCACTTTTATTGTACTAGCATACTCTAGATGCTATTGTTAGTATCTCTTTCTCCCTGTTTTTCTCCTTTACCCTTCCATGTTTATTGTAGTCCTTACTACCTTTGCAGGTAGCCCCTTTCTCCTTGTCTCATGTTGTTAAAAAAAAAAGTTTCTCAATATATTGATAGTTATTTGCTTTAAGTCTTGTTGCCTTTATTGTTTGTACTTATAATTTTTCTGTGTGGTAGTTGCTATAGCCATTTGTTCTGAGCTAACATGGCTGACAAAGAAACCCCTCTGCAGGTTTTATGAAGTGTGGGAAGTGCGGTCAAGAGATTCTCTTCTTTGACACGCACACCTTTTATGTTTATTACATTAGCCCACTCCCTCTGCAAGAGAGTTGTCCGATATGTTATGCGTTCAACCCCTGAGCGTTTGTGGAATGCAAGAACAAATTAATCTTAAAGGGGCTTTTACCATCTTCCTTTGGCAATGCCATAGTTAGAGAAACCTCCAAAAAGTTGTCACACTCATCTCTGAGCTCGTCTTCTGTTTCTTCTAAGACCTCAGAGAAAGCTTCTAAAAGACCTTCTTTGGATCCTACAGTTTCCTTGGATCCATCCAAGAAAAGAAAATTAAGCTATCAGATCTGACCCTCTCGGATCAGGCAAAAGTAAAAAGTCTTTCTTCATATCAGACTATTTCTTCGGATACAAAGTCTCCAAAAACTAAGGATTCATTGGATCTGAAGATGTGGGATCCACCGAGACTACTGGACATACTTCCTAGGACAAGGTGCTCCCCATCTGTGGACCCGGTCCCATCGAGAGTGCCTTCTCCCTTCTTTTATAGACCAGATTCTCCTTTCAGACGGTCATCTTTCTCTTCTAGAAGCCTCACTGCAGAAGATGTGGAGAGGGTAGTGAGACAGATCCTCCCAGTGCAGAGCCACCTAGTTGTTGCTTTGGCTTCTACCCCTTTGGGTCAGGAAACCAATACATCCAAGACACCACCATTAACTCTTCCTTCTCTGACTCCCTCTGTGGTTTTGGAGCCCATGGATCCAGGTTGTCCAGGCCTGTCTTCTTTGGATCCTAAGATCACTGTATCCTTGGATCTGAAACTTGCAGTGAGCTCCTCCATACTAGTGGATCCAGAGACCTTTTGGATCTCATTCTACCCTATCAGATCTGAGGTGCTTCAGTCAACTCGGTGAGGGCTTCAGAGCCATCTCTACACCTCAGAGCTTTGGCAAGAGGTAGTTCAGCTCTGACTTTTGCCTCGGGGTGACTTTCCTTGTAGCAAGGATGGACCAAGGATCAGAAAGCCCTCCTTTTAGACACAGGTTCCTATCCCTCTCTAGGAAGGTCAGCCTTTGGGACTTTGGAGAGAGCCCTAACAGCTACCATGACCCAGAAGTGTCCTATCCCCTTAGGTCCTGCATCTACATCACCCCTATCTTTGTGTCAGGGACAGCCGGCACCAAAACCTCAGGACACCCAATTGGGTATTTCCACCTCTTCTGATACCTTCCCAGATTATCCCACTGAGGAGGTCCCATGGAAGAGGACATGCCAGAGGAAGCATCTGAATTCTCCTGAATCTGTCACCGAAGACACAAATTTTGAGGAGGGTGAAGGGTCCCCAAGGTCACCTCCTGTGGGCGTCTTGTTCGGAAACATCCTCAAAATCCAAAAATGGAGAGGTGGCTGGAAGTCCAGCAACCCTTTGTCAGAGGAATCTGTGCTCCTGAAGGCATTTTGCATTGTTCCATCTACTTCTTGAGTGCTTTTGCCTGCCAATGAGCTCCTCAAATTGGTCTTGCGTCAGGCATGGAAGGAGCCTGACACCACTGAGCCCATTCCAAGGAAGCCTGATAAAATTATGACCCCTCTGGAACATAAGCAGTTCTGTTCCAAGGGCCCCCTGTTGGTGCCATGGTCATAGCAGCAGCCACCAGAAAGGAACTAGCCAATGAAAGTTCTCTTTTCATCCCCCAACAAGAAGTTACGGTCAGTGGACAGTTTTGGGAAGCATGTCTGTGCTTCAGGGACCTTTGCCTTGAGGTCTCTAAACTATCTGGCACATTTCACCAGACTACAGAGGGATCTGATAAAGGAACTCTTATACACCCTCACAGGAACCGTGTCTGAAGAGGTGAAGGATTCTGTCACCTCACAGCTGGCGACCCTACAATCAATATCGAACTCATCCATGAGGCTTATTTCCAAAGCGGCAGAAGGAACCTCAAGGGCAGTAGGTTCAGGCATAGCCATTAGGAGACATGCCTGGATGCACTTGTGTGACTTCACAGAGCCTTTTAAGTCTAGGTTCATCAATGCTTCTTTTGACAGCATCACTCTCATTGGCCCCAAAGAGAAAGATATGTTACCCAGGTGTGAGAAGGATGGAAACCCCTTTCTGGTATGGGCATGCATTTTTCCAACCCCAAAGATTCTTTTTGAGGAATCATTGAGGAGGTGAAGGACGCAAATGGAGGGCCTTCCCCCAGATGCACAGGGGAGAAACTCAAATGGTAGATGCCGCCATTATGGCAGAGGAAGCCCACAACATCAAGGGTACAGAGAACCATTCTTTGGCAAACACTTCCAGCACTCCTGAACAGAGGCCCAATTGTCCCCCTGTGGAGGCAATCAAGGGCCATTTGCCTCTGCACCAGAGAACATAGCTACAGATAACAAAAGATAGTTGGGTGCAGGAGATCATATCCTGAGGATATATAATTGCATTTTTCCTTCCTCCTCTAATTTCCAGAAAAATCCCTGCTGTTCTTCCCAGTCAGAGGGATCAAGCAGCCATTCAAATACAAAAGCTGCTAAACAAAAGAGTCATCCAAGAGGTCCCCCCAAACCAGAAGGGATCTTAATCCAGATTATTTTTAGTGCCAAAGAAAATAGGGGACTGGAGACCATTTTTGGATCTCAGCAGCCTGAACAGATTTTTCTGAAAGACAAAGTTCCAGATGGTGATGGTTCAGTCTGTTCTTCCATTTTTGGGAAAGGATGACTGGATGTGCTCAATAGATCTCCAGGAAGCATACTATCACATAAAAGTAAATGGGCGATACAGGTGATTCTTACACTTCTGGCTAGGAGCCAGTCATTATCAGTTCAGGGCACTGCCCTTTGGTTTCACCACAGCCCCCAGAGTGTTCACCAAATGTATGACAGTGGTAGCAGCTCACTTGAGACTACAAGGATTCCATGTGTTTTCATAATTAGATGACTGGCTCATTACTGTTCCAACCAGGCATCATCTCATCATGGTAAGAGAAGAAGTCATCCTTACTTGCACAAGGTTTGGAATAACCATAAATTGTGAGAAGTAAAATCTGGAGCAAACTCAAATTCTAGAATTCATGGAGCACTACTCGACACAAGGTCAACAACAGCCTCCCTTCCCCTTTCCAGAGTTTGAACTTTAAGGTCACAAGTCAACAAGATACTTTGCAGCACTATGATCTCAGCTTGTCTAGTTTTACAAGCTCTAGGATCAATGGCTTCAGTGATAACCCTTGGTCCTCTAGCCAGGTTTCACATGAAAATTCTACAATGGCTGTTGGCATCTCAGTGGTTGATTCTTCAACTACCCTTGTCTTCATCAATAAGAATTACCAGCTTGTGCAAGAAAAGTCTAATGTGGTAGACCCAATTGGAATAACTGCTACAGGGTCATCTTTTTGTCCACTTGCAGCCCAAGGCCATGGTGACCACAGATGCTTCCCAGTGAAGGTGAGGGGGGGCATTACCTGGAAAAGACAGTCCAAGGCATGTGGTCCCCGAAGAGGCCAATTTGCATATCAATGTACTGGAGTTGAGAGCAGTGCTTTTGGCATTGCAAACCTTTCAGGATACTCAAGGAACGATTGCAATACAGATGGACAATATGTCAGTTTTTTTGGTACATCAGCAAACAAGGAGGAAGCAGATCATACCCCCTATGTCAAGAAGCATGAAGGATATGGGAATGGGCAATATCTTTCAACTGGTTTCTCTTAGCAATGCACATTCCGGGGAAGTCCAACATGCTAGCAGACAAGCTGAGCAGGGCATTTTGTTACATCAAAATGATCCCTCAACCAGAAAGTTGCTGAAGAAATTTTCCACAAGTGGGGGCAGTTTTGCTGCAGTCTCTTTGTGTCTCCCATAAATAACAAGTGCAGCAGCTATTTTGCCTTAATCCCCCCACAGTGGTAGTCACCAAGGGATATTCTTCTCTGTGATTGCCCCCCCCCCCGGATTACTTTATGCATATCCCCCAATACTTCTAATTCCAAAGTTCCGTCCGAGAGCTGCCATGTTGAAGGCTAAGGTCATTCTCATTGCTCCCCTTTTGGCCTCAACAGATCTAGTTTCCCTCCCTGTGACCACATTTAATTCACCAAACCTGGATTCCAGACCCAGCTTCAGATCTCTTGTCTCACCCAACAGGCATGACACATCCAGACCTTCCGAACCTCAAGCTGACAGTTTGGTTTATCCAATTCCAATAATAGCCAGACAATCAATGCTCTTGTTTCCTGTTCATCGCATCTTGTTGTTTTCCCTTAGGCTATCCACTAGGAAACTTTATGCTAGTAAAAGATTTGCACACTGGGCTCTTCAAAAGCATGCAGACCCTTTCTTGGCCCCAATCAGTCACGTGCTGGAGTTTCTGACATTGCTTTTCAACCAAGGGGCCAATTTTTCAACAGTGAAAGGCTGCCAGTTAGCAGCAATTCCTAATTTCCACACTGGTTTTGATGGCAGTTCACTAGCCTCTCATAAACTATATAAAGTTTTCTTATATGGCACAATTCTTCTCAAACCTCCTTTTAAAGATCCCACTCCACTGTGGGATCTGAATCTGGTACTGCAGTCCTTGATTCTTCCCCTCTTTGTCTGGCCATGATTGTAACCTTAAATTTTTGTCTTGGAAGACCTTATTCTTAGTTGCCATCATTTCCACCAGACGAATTTCGGAAATTCAGGCATTATCGGCGAAACCTCCTTATTTCATTTTCCATAGGATACAGTCTTTTTACGATCCATTGCATACTTTTTGCCAAAGGTAGTATCACGTCAACATTAATCAGTGCATCATTCTACCAGTCTTCTTCCCGAATTACTCCAACAATGGAGAATACTTGTTACATTTGCTAGATGTGCATAGACAATTACATTTCTAGCTACATAGACAAAAGTTTTCAGAACAACTGATCAATCGTTTGTATCCATTGCCTTTGCTGATCTGAAATTGGTATCACCTGTATCTAAAGTCAGCCTAGCTAAATGGCTTACTGACTGTATTTCCTTTATTTACAACAAATCAGGTATGACTTTGCCCTACAAAGTATGTGCTCGTTCAACCAGAGCTGTAGCTACCTCCTCAGTTTCCACTCAAGAACTTCCGTGGATGACATTTGTTCAGCAGCAATTTGGGCTCCCCTCACACCTTTATCTCTCATTATAAGCTGGATCTGGTGTCCAGAGGTAGGGCATCTTTTGGCTCAGTGGTGCTCAGAAATATCCTTCCTTGAATCCACTCAGGGTTCTAAGTTGCTGGGGTCTTTGTCTCACCAGTCAAGGATGGAATGAAAATTGACAGCATCAGATAAAGAAGTTATGTACTTACCACAACGTTCCATCTGCATTGTCCATTTTCATTCCTCAACTCCCCACCCACCAACCGTCAAGCTTTTTAGGTTAGAACAACGAGCGGATATAACACATTTGTTATATCTTACAAACTTTACTAGCTCCAAAAGTGGCATTGCCTAGTTTTCTCTCTCTCTTTATCTATCTCTCTCTCTCTCTATATATATATATATATATATATATTTTTTTTTTATTTATTTTTTATTTTATTTTTATTTATTTTACATTTGTTGGCTGGGCTAGTCTAGCTGGATACATGTCCATTTTCAATAGAGGCCCAGGGAGATAAGCTCCAAGTATTAGTAAATTACAACAAAAATTACAATAATTAAAAATGACTAAATTCAAATACAAAGAGATTAAAAATGTTTTGAGAGAATAAACATTTTCTATGAATAATAGCTTATAGTCTATGCAAGGTTTAAAATACAATATAAAAGTAAAAAGTGTGTCTATGAATAATATCTCACAGTCTATGCAAAGGTTAGAAATACAATCGAGTACAAGAACATTCAGAATTCTAAAGTAATGATTTGTAGGTCAGAGAAAGAGAAAGAGAGAAAAGCAGAAGAAAGAAAAACACAAGGGCTAGAATAAAGTTAGATTCTATTGATTAAAGCTGTAGAGGGGACAAAGGCCAGAAGGAAGGGGTATAGAAAGAAGAGCATTAAGGGAGAAAAAGTAGGATTTAGTCAGGTTTAGAACAGTGACAAAGCCAATGAATTTTCAGATGTTCTTTGAGATGTTTCTTGAAGGGTTGTGTGGATGAGAGAGATGTGAGTGTGCTAGGAAGCTTGTTCCAGATTTTACCCACAATGTTAGTAAAAAGTGAGTCTCCAGCTTTATTGTTAGATTTAATATTGAAGATTAATAGCTTATTTGCTGAGCGAAGTGTTGCAAGATTTCTATATGGGAGATCAGGTTAGAGAGGATTGGGGTATTATTTGGGTGATAAAGAATATTATGTGAGATAACCAGTTGATTATACAGTAGATGGTTTTGTAGTTCTGACCATCCGAATTGTTTAAGGTTGTGACAGTGGTGGGTTCTTAAGGGGGTGGTAGCGACAAATCTAGCTATGTTATAACTAGTTTCAAGCTTGCTTAGATTGTGTTTTGATAGATTGATGTATATGGCAGAAGCATAGAATAGGGTATAAGTTAGGTGAGTCTGGGCAATGGAGGTTCTAGATAGTGGTGTGAGGAAGGGTTTGATTCTATACAGGGAGCCTAGTTTTTTATTGACAGTCTGTATAGTATTGTTAATATGATCATCGTAGCTGAGGTTATTATCTATGGTTATGCCCAGTAGACGTGTGGTAGTGTCAGGGGAAATAGTAGTTCCATTGTTAGAGGTAATTGTGAAGTGGAACTCTGGTGACTTTTGGATGGGAGCAAAAAGTAACAATTTTGTTTTTTTATGGTTTAGGAGGAGGCAATGATGGGTGAACCAATTTTCAACAGTATTAAATACTGTTTGAGTAAGGGTCTGAAGAGAGATTGATGACTTAGCAGTACAAATTAAAGTAGAATCATTGGCGTATTGTATGCATGTGGCTTGAGGAACAACAGTATTTAGATCATTAATAAAAATGGAAAATAGAAGAGGGCCTAGGATAGAGCCTTGAGGGACTCCAATGTTTATGGGGAGGGGTGTGGAGAGATTATTGTCCCAGAGCACTGCTTGTTGTCTATTTTTTAGATAGGATGTAAACCAAAGTATTGCTTGTGGGTCAAGAGATTGGGCTTTTAGCACATTGATTAGTAAGTCGTGGTTAACCATATCAAAGGATTTTGATAGGTCAATGAATAGTGCAGAAGATAGAAAGTTATTATTTCGATTCTTGTTTATACAGTCAGTAAAAGATAGAAGGGCGGTAGCTGTACTATGAAAGGGCCTAAAGCCGTGTTGACAGTTGGCAAGGAAATTATTGTGGAGCAGGTGTTGAAGTTGTTGATGGTGAATACATTTTTCCATTATTTTGGCCAATGGAGAGAGTAACGCAATTGGTCGGAAGTTGGAGATATCAGTGGATTTGCCTCCTTTATGTAAGGGGATTATATGGGAGACTTTCCATATGGACGGGATGTTAACATCTATGATTGTTCAGTTTATAAGGATGGATATGGGATATGCTATGACTTTGGAAGCTATTTGAAGGTATTCTGCTGGTTGGTGGTCAGTAGAAGGGGTCCAAGGTCTGAGTTTTTGAAGGAGTTTGCAGATAAAGGATGTTGGCACAGGTTGTATATAGAAGGAAGGCACTGAACTGTTTGTGTTTTGTAAAGTGCTGGGGGAAATGGGAGATATTGTCTTTGCAGCAAGAGTTTGTATAGTTTCTGTGAAGTAATTATTAAAGGCATCCGCTATTTGCAAAGGGTTATTATGGGGAACTAAAGATGGGGCTGGAGTTTTGGTATGTCCTGGTTGGAGAAGTTTATTAATGCCTGACCAAAACTTTTGAGGATTTTTTGGGTGTGATTGTTGAAGGTGTAAATAATAGTTTTTCTTGTCTTAGATAATGTCATTTTTGGTTGCATTTCTTAGCTGTTTAAAGTATAGGTGGTCTGCAGAGCTCTTAGAGGCTCTCCATCTGGCCCATATTTTGTTCCGTAGGAGCATTTTTTCCCTGGTTTGTTTTGTGAGCCATGGGGCTGTTTTGGTCCTAACTCGGGAAGAGTGAAGGGGGGCATGGAGATCTAGGATTTGTAGGAATTTAGTATTAAAGTAAGAAACTGCTTCATCCAGTTTGAGTTGCTTCAGAGGTCACCAGTTACAGGCCTTTAGTTAGTTTTGAAAGCTCTCTGCTTTAAAGTGTTTTTTGGAATGATAGGTTATAAAAGTGTTATTAATAGGAGTATGAGCCTTTTGCTTTGTTATGTAGGTAAGAACATGGTCACTAAGGTCATCTGGAAGTGTTCCTGAAGTATAGGTTTCAGGATGACTATTTATAAGTATCCAGTCAAGAGTGGCCTCTTTATTACTAGGTTTGTGGATTCTTGTGGGGATGTTTATTATTTGAGTGAAACCATAAAGATTAATGTGGGTGTTAGGATTAGGAGAGTTACAGGTAGTCCAATCAATGTTAAAATCACCTAGTACAATAGTTTCTTGAGGTAGTAGGGTGGAAAGGCTACTAAAAATATTTTCAAGAGTGTTAATATTATTTCCTGGAGGAATGTAGGTGCAGATTATATAAATAGATTTAGATTTATTAAGTTGGAGTTTAATGGTAAGGGTTTCTGCATTGGTATTTGAGGGTAGTAACACATTAAAGGATGAAACTAGAAGTTCAGATTTATACAAGATAGCTACACCTCCACCCTTCTTGATTGTACGGTCACATCTTAGGATGTTATATCCAGGTGGGGTTATTTCTAGGTCATGAATAGAGGGTTTCAACCAAGTTTCTGTAAGGCAAAGGATATCAAATACATGCACTTGTAAGAGAGCATGCAGTTGACTAAGTTTGTTGTTAATGCTACGGATATTGAGTTGAGCTATTCTAAGAGAGAGTTACCTAGTTTTATAAAGGTAGAGGCACTATTAGATGTTTTTTTTTTTGTGGATTATTGTAAATTGGAGGGTTTGGGCCTGGATTAGGATGAATATCGCCATCTAATAGAAGTTGAGTGGGATGTTTTAGTAAAGTCTTTATACTTTTAAGTTACTTGGGTGGGCTTATCTTGCTGGAGAAGTAAGTAACATGGGAAGATCTATGGAACCGTCGGAGTAGGTAAACTGAAGTAGAGGTTATATTGCTATGGGAGAAGAAGCTGAGTTGTGTGATTGGTAACGTTTGTTGATGGGAAGGTTCATTATTAACTAAAGAGAAGTGTTTGTAGAAGGTTAGGGCATAGGGTAAAGTTAGGAATATTAATGAAGAAGTAATAAGAAGATAGTTTTTAAGGGTATAGTTATGTAAGAAGGTCATTTGTGATAGTGGGGTTAAGAAGTTATGTAAAGAGTTAGACAAAGTAAAGATAAGAGATATTGTACGTAGAATAGATGAGAGGTGACTTATGGGAGGGGTAGCAGAAAAGTAGAGGGATGAATTGTATTATTGTAGTAGGGTGGAGTTGGTTATGGAGAGAGTTGGATAAGGGGTGGAGTGGATAAGTAGTAGTCTAAGGTGATATGATGAGTAGTTAAGTGGGTGTGGTTAGAGATGTTTAAGTTTAACAGCACTGGGGGTGGGTGAGAATTGGGGGTAGGGTAGGTTAGCGGAGTGAGCCCACAGGGCGAACAGAGTGGGTCAGACCAAGTGTTGGAGGATTCAGAAGAGACAATCAGTAAGGGGCAAAGAGAAGGAGACAGAGTAGCAAGTAAGTAGCTTCTAGTAGAGCAGGTATGGTGTAGGAAAGAGGATAGTGAAGCAGTGAAGCTAGAGGTAAATATAGTCTCTAGTAGGTAGAGGATGAGAAGAGTAGGGTTCAGAAGAGACAATCAGTAAGGGGCAAAGAGAAGGAGAATGAGTAGCAGGTAAGTAGCTTCTAGTAGAGCAGGTATGGTGTAGGAAAGAGGATAGTGAAGCGGTGAAGCTAGAGGTAAATATAGTCTATAGTAGGTAGAGGATGAGAAGAGTAGGGGCTAGGAGGAGAGAGAGAGTAGTAGGGGGAATAGCTAGGCAGCAGGGCAAGAGATGAGAAATAGAAGAAAAAAAATTATATTGAGCTGAGCAAGCACAAGTGGGGGAGAGAGTGAGGGCACAAGGCTGGATTGCACTGCCACCTAGTGGGCAGAAGGAAAGATACAGAAGGTAACCAAGAAAAAGATAAGTAGGTGGGAAAAGAATAAAGTTAGTAGCGAGGGGAAAAAAAACTATCAGGTGATACTGGGCAGGGAGAGGAGTCTGGCTGCTGGTTTACCTGACTCAGTGGCTAAAAATTAGTTGACAAAGTTTAATTACAAGACAATTAACACGTATTTGCTTACAATATGGGTCAAAAGATAAACATACTTTGTCAATTACTGTACAAACAGGAGAAAGCACTGGGGCAGCAGAAAAAAAAGATGGTCCAAATTGGCAAAGCCTGAAGTAGATCAGGGGGTCCTTATTGGCCAGGCAGGTCCCTTATTGGAAGGTAGTGGGTAGATTGTTTGTCAATTACTGTACAAATAGGAGAAAGCACTGGGGCAGCAGAAAAACAAGATGGTCCAAATTAGCAAAGCCTGAAGTAGATCAGGGGGTCCTTAGAGGCCAGGCAGGTCCCTTATTGGAAGGTAGTGGGTAGATTGAGTTGTGAGCGTTCCTCTGGGTTCAGGAGCATACAGCAGCCAGGGAAAGCGTATGTAGTAAAATTATAAGAGTACATTTTTCTTTTATAGCTTGCAAACAAGATCTGAGGTAATGGGGATGGTGCATTGTGGGTAAGGAAGAAGTTTGAGAGTTCTAAGTTGCCACGAGCTTGTACAGTGGTCGAGTCGGATCAGATGGGTTCATATTACGTTATCAAATTGTTAAAAGTTCGAACGTCATATGGTTGAACCCATATTATTGAACTTTTAACAGTTCGAAAAGCTAAAAAAAAAAACAACAGAAAAAACCTACCTGACCGTTTTAAGTAGGGGGCAAGCCCCCTGGCACCCCACACTCTTTAAATATACCAACTCCGAGATCGCACTACAGTGCAGGAAAGGGAAATCTTCTCATTCCTCACTGTATGGAGATCTCCGTTGAAGTGTTCAAACTGTTAAGAGTTAGATCATATGGGTTCTACCATATGATGTTCAAACTTTTAACAATTCAGTAACATAATATACACCTGGATCAGATGCCTCATATCTGAACCCATCAGTCGAGGAAGAATGAAAATGGACAACACAGACGGAACGTTATGGTAAGTACATAACTTCTTTTTGGTCTGGTTCAACATCTCTACCCCCTCCCCATCCCCATTCTAAAATTGTAACTTTGTGTTCCTTTTGAATATATAGACCTTACCAGGGACCTTGTCCGTGAACAGTCCTTGATTTCTTTCTCCTTTTATGACCACTTCTTAGACCACCTTATAGGCTAGCTGGTTTATGTTGGTGGTTAAAATAATGTTTTCTGGTTATCAGCAGGTGAACTTGATCTGAGGTATTTTGGGGGAACTATGGGTAGGGGAAGAGTCAGATTCCTGGATCCACAGCTTCTAAAAGCTGCCAAGGTCAAATCTGATTAGCTCTGATAACCCAAAGGTTGACCCAAACAAAAACAAGACAACACAGATATAGTGTTATGGTAAGTACATCATTTTTGTTTAAAGAGGGTTACACTTAGCACTGGATACACATACCTTCTTTCAGGGGAATTCCTACCAACCTTCCAAATCAAACAGAGTTTTTTTCCTCAGGTTCTTCAAAACCTGCTGACCCTAGGAATAATAGCATCAATACCTTTAGATTAAAGAGTGAAATGCTTCTGTAGAATGTTTCAGCTTCTAAAGAAAGAATTTTCATGTAGACCTGTTATAGATCTTTTCTTCCTTAACCTGTTTATGAAAGTACAAAATTCAGACTATTGATTCTACGGAGTCTGTTATCTGTTATTCCTCTTTTTTAATTTTATGGTAACATTAGTCCTGAAGAATGCTTATTGTCATGGCCTCATAGCCACAGGCTTCAGGAATGTTCTCAAATTCTCTGTGTCTGGGCCACATTATTAGTTCTTTGCATCACCCTTTGAAGCTACCTACAGCTCCAAGGGTATTTACAAAGTATCTAGCTCCAAGGATAGCTCATTACAGATAGCAAGGCATTCACATAAGTTCTTATTTAGATGACTTAGTTATCTTTGTAAAGCTTTTGCTAGATGTCAGGAGTCCTTAACATGGGATCTGATGCTGTCAGTTTTCATTCTCTCCTCAACTGATGGGTTCAGATCCGAAGTTTGGCTCCATCTCAGCCATTGCTAAAGCTTGTGGCAACCTAAAACTCTTGAGCTTCCCCTTACCCATAATACACTAGTTCTAAGTTACCTCAAATCTTGTTTGTTGCTTTACATGAAAGATGCACTTCTCCTTAAGTCTCAAGCATTTATAAGATAAGTGTGTTGCTTTTGTACTTAAATCATCATTTTTCAGAGTTTTCTTCTTTAAAACGTTTTACTGTCCCTTACCCTTTTGCTTAGCTACTTCAAAAATATATTTTTTTAGCTTTTTGTCTCCCTTTGAACTTTGTTACAGCATATCTCCTGTGAAATAATTTTAATAATAATAGTCTTTTTTTTCTCTACACTTACTGTGGCTTGTAATTGCCATTGCTGGTATTTTATTTGATTGTTGCCATCCAAAAAAAAAAGTCTAGTTTCTTTAGTCGTTGTGGTATTACTGTTTCTGTTAGTTGTGATTATGGCAGAAAAGGGCCCTTCTGGGCTTAAAAAATGTGTTAAGTGTGGGAGCAAACTTCCCATCTCTGATCCACATACTTTGTGTTTACTGTCTTGCCCTTTTATATTTACAGAAGGATTGTGTGATTTGTCATGGGTTTCACCCTAGGGTCTTATTAGAGAGGAAGAACAAATTGATTTTGAAAGGTTTGCTCTATTCAGCTTGTAGAGAGACAATATCTGGGGCTCAGTCTCCTAAAGGCAGAGATTGTAAGTCTTCTTCTCCTAGACCATCCACGTCATCCTGTCAGGTCTTGGAGCAATCTTCAAAGAGACCTAAATTGGATCCAACCTCACCTTCAGATCCTAAATCTAAGAAAAGATCTAAGTCAGATCCAATCTCGCCCTCAGATCCTAAATCTAGAAAAAGATCTCTAGCCTTATTTATTTGCCAAGAGCAAGATATTCACCTTCTGTGGATCTGGTATCCTCAAGCATTCCCTCGCTTTTTTTTTGGACCATCACAAACCCAGGTCCCTGTCTATTGTTTCCACTCATTCTTCCAGAAGTCTGACCGAAGAAGACATAGAAAGAGTGGTACAGAAGATTATCTCGGCACAAAGTCAGATAGTTGTCTTACAGGCTGCTATCCCTTCGGGTCAAGAGATCCATGCTTCTACCACACCCCAAATGGATCTTCCTCTTGTGATACCTTCAGTTGTTACAGAGCCCTTGGATCCAAACCACCTGACTCCATCTGACTTGAATTTGAAAAATGCTATATCTTCAGATCCGAAGATTACCCTGAGTGCTTCGATTCTGTCACATTTGGAGACTTCTCAGAGCTGAAGGTTACCTGTTGGATCTGAGGTGTTGGGGTTGACTCTGAAATTGTTGGCGCCATCTCCGTGCCTCAGATTTGGGTAGCGCGACTCTGGCTTCTACCTCGGGGGGACTGCTGTCAAACAGAGAGGGTCAACAATCCAAAAGTTTGTTCTTTTAGATCTGGGGTCTTCTCTTTCTCCAGGGTGATCCACCTTTGGGCCTGTGAAGAGGATTTTATCCACCCAAGCAGAACAGATGGATCCTCCCCCTTCTTCAATCCTGATGTCTCCTCGCTCGGAGCCTCATCACTCTTTGCCACAAGGACAGCCAGTCAGAGAACCCCATGCTTCCCAGCAGGGTATTTCTATTTCTATATCTTCTGATATTTCCCCAGAGAATCCCAATGAGGAGGTCCCCAGGAAGAAGTGTAAGAGGAAGCACTTGGACTCACCAGAAGAGTCAGTCATGGAGAATATGGACTTCAATGAAGGTGAAGGGTCCCCACAGTCACCTCCTGAAGATGTCGCCTTTGGAGACATTCTTTAAATCCTAAAAGGAGAGAGACAGTTGGACACCCAGTAACCATTCATCTGAGGAGTCTGTATTCCTTGTGGGTTTTGGTATTGGCCCATCTACTTCCTGATTGACTCCAACTGCCAAAGAGTGTATTGAATTCGTTTCTTGGCAGACATGGAAGTACCTTATACAGTGGAGCCTATAACTAGGAGACCAGACAAGATTATGGTACCACCTTCAGATAAACAGTTTTGGAGTAAAGGGATGTCCATTGATGCCATGGTCATGGCAGTAGCTACTAAAAGGAAACTCACAGAGGAAAGTTCCACTGGTCACCCCCCCCAACAAGGAGTCTAGAGTGATAGATAAGTTTGAGAAGAGTGTTTATGCTTCATCAAACTTCACATTAAGCTCACTGAATTGTTTGGCACATTTTACAAGGTCACAGAGGGATTTGATTAAGGAACTCTCAGGTACCCTATCAGGCAGTGGCGGCTGGTAACTTCAAATCAAAGGGGGGCTGCAGGAGACAGATGAATGGGTGGGGCCAACAGGAAGGGGTGCGCTCAACTAAAAATGGGTGGAGCTATGGTGCAATGGGATCAATGCTGGACATGCTTACTTATTTACATGAAATAAATGCTCAGTCAGTATGGCACATGCTGAATACTCTACACAGCACACATTGTTACATACACACACACATATATACATACATACACACACACACACACACACATATATATATATATATATATATATATATATATATATATATATATATATATATATATGGTTCTACCTCACTTCAACGACACGCCGGAACATCGACAGGGAAATCGCGAGCCCCAGAAGATCGACAGCGCAGAAGACCAACGCGACGGGACCTAGAAGATCGACAAGCAGAAGACCGACCCAATGGATGAAAGCACCGACGCCGAGGATGCCGAAATGGGAAAAGGCTGTGTAAGTATGCGGTAGTGACGGACGTTAGGGTGCGAGTAAGGTAAGTGTGGATAGGGGTGGGTTAAGTGAGTTAGGGTTAGGGAGCAGGTCAGGTAAGTGTGCGGTAGTGATTGTGTTTGGGTTAGGGGAGGGATAAGTGAGTTAGGGTTAGGGAGCGGGTCAGGTAAGTGTGCGGTAGTGATTGTGTTTGGGTTAGGGGCGGGATAAGTGAGTTAGGGTTAGGAGCGGGTCAGGTAAGTGTCTTGTAGTGATGGACCTTAGGGTTAGGGTTTGGGTTAGGGTTGTAGGTAGTTGTGTATGTGAGGTTTAGTGTGGGTTTGTAGGGATTTTGGTGTGCTTGTGTTGTGTATGTGGTTTTTGGACGGGGAATGTGTTTTGTTTGTTGATTGTGGTGTGTGAAGTGTATGAGGTTTCGTGTTTGTGTACCGTCAGTTATTTAGTTGTCGGGCATGTGGAATTTCGTGTTTTTGTACTGTCGGTTATGTGGTTTCGGTGATTGCGTTGTCTGTGTTTTGGTGTTTCGTTTATGTGAGGTAGAACCATATATATATATATATATATATATATATATATATATATATATATATATATATATATATATACACACACACACACACACAGGTTGGTTTGAACACTTACCTCTCTGCGGTATGCTGCAACAGTACTTCGTACTCTATTTCTGCACCTGAGGAGAAGCTGTGGTCTGGAACACATCAGGTCATACTGGATTTCTTTTTTCCCCCCTTTTTCATGGAGGCTCAAAAGGGACAGTTTAAAGTTTCCCAAGCAAATTATATTCACGTAACCCCCACCTGGTTCCAAATAAGTGGTTGTAGTCTCTTTCAGTTTTTCCCATTAGGGGTTGCCACATTAGATCTGTTTCCATTTCTTCCTGTCCTCTGCATCTTGCTCTGTCACCACTTCACTTCCTCTACCACATCCATAAACCTAACCTTATGAGGCCTTCCTCTTTTCTTCCCTGGCAGCTCCATCCTTAGCATCCTTTTCCCAATATACCCAGCATCCCTCCTCAGCACATGCCCAAATCAACACAATTTCACCTTTGGGCATGCCTTCCCCCCCTCTTCTCTTTCTGCCAACAGTAGCTCCCCTAATTTCTGCCAGCGCCCTGTTGGCTAACAGTACTGGTGGTGGTCATTGTTAACCCGGGCCTCAACCAATCTGGTATGGAAATCTGTATTGTTGTCCCACATATGTCATTTGGCAGAGGTTATATTAGATGCTCTTCCTGATGTAACCCTCACCATTTATCCGGGCTTGGGACCAGCACGAAGAAATGCACTGGCTTGTGCATCTCCAGTGGCTGGGTTACATAAGTGCTTGTAGTATAGTACCAAATAAGTGCTTCTTGTGTTCCTCTGTGTATTGGGTTCCTCTGTTACTTATAGATAAAGTCCATTCGTCTGTCTTTATTTTGTGCAAACAAATCAATAACTCTTTGGTTGAAGTTAGTTATACTCTGCATTAACTCCTTTCCTATGGAAATCATAGCCAATGCATTCAATCTTTCTTGCCCCATTATACTACGAAGAAAAGTTTTAATTCTTTTCAATGTTGAAAAACACCTTTCTGCCTCAGCAGTTGACATTGGTGTGGTGGCTATAATTAACAATACATTGTAAATCTGTGAAAACACACTGGTTAAGGAGTTGTCCAACAAGAATTTTAACATCTGGACTGCACTGCCAGTTGCTGTAAAGTCTTCACGTTGATACACCACTCCAAGTTCTGTTCTAAGTTGTCCCCTCAACAGGAATAGATAGTTGTCTATTGTTGCTGTGAATAGATTTTCTGGAAACTTTCTTATGTATGTTGAAAACATTTCAGGCAGAAGTAACTGAGAAGCTTGAAGATGGCCAGTTTGTTGAAATCGTGATGTTGCCTGGAACTTTATGACATCACACACTTCCTTTGCAGCAATTGACAATGTCTCATGCAGTGGTCGGGAAGCTGATGGCCCTCGTCTACGTTTTGACAGGATGTTCTCTGTCTGTAGATACTGTTCTGCAATACCTTCGATACCCGATCTGACACTGTCAATTTCATTCAAAAATGTATGCACATCCTTTTCAACAGCGGTTGCATCTGTGGTACGACACTGAAGTTGCCAGTGCAGAATGTCAACATGGGGCATTATACAATGGAAAACAGTAAGCCAAAATTTAAATTCATCATCTTCAACTGTTCACATTAGCCCATTTGCTTCCTGTACAGTTGCTGCAGCAGATGTAGGACACTTGTACAAATAAAGAAAGCACTCCGCCAGCAACTCCAAGTTCTCATACACTGCATTTACAGTACAGAAGTTAAAATTCCACCGTGTTCCTGACACTCTTGGCATGTGTCGTGATACTATACTATCCAGAGCAGCTTGTCTTTGAACTGAACGACTGAAAAAGGCTGGAATTCCACCAAATGTTAAAAAAAATGTCCTTGCTTCAGTATTTTGTTGTGTGGCTCTTTGCATTACCGGATTAGGTTGGAGGGCATATCAGTGTACATAGTAGGCATATTTAAACTCTCCTCTTATGATGGCCTGGAACCCATGCTGAACACCACTCATAACGGATGCACCATCATAACTCTGAGCAATTACTTTTTCATGCTGGTCTCTCACTACTTCCTTCAACTGTTGTTTTATCACGCCAGCAATATGTCCTGCTGTCTGTCCAGATGGTGTAAAGTATCCCCAAAAACATTCCAACACCTGTCCATTGACAATGTAACGGAACACAACAGCAATTTGCCATACCCAGCAAAATCAGTGGTTTCATCTACAATTACTGCTACAAATTTTGCAGTACGAATCTCCTTTTTTATTTCTTCTCTGCATATCGTTAGCATGCAGTCCAGGAGTTCATTTTGAACAGTTTTTGATGTTCCTTTAAAAACAGTTGAAGTTGTCAAGTGTTCAGCCAACTTCTGATTAAACTTGCAGCTGAAGTATACCAGTTTCTGGAACATTCCTGCACTCAATGACTTTTCAGACTCATCATGGCCTCTTAAAGCAACTTTTTCTTCAGCACACAGCTTGATGCAGTCTATTATAAGTGATAGAACATGACGGTTTTCTTCCACTTTCTTGTTGTGTCTTTCTACTGATAACTGGTATCTACTACTTAACTGACACCTGATATCCACAGTTCCCAACACTGCTAGACTCATTTGGTTGTCAAAATGCTTAGCAGACTGATCATGCTTTCTGGACTTTTCTTCCATTCTCTTCAGGTCATCCATACCTTTTGATGTCCAGGCATCCTCTCCACCTAACAACAAACATGGGAAGCAGTACAAGCTGTTTGTTTCCTCACAACCACAGATCCAGGTGTGTTTGTCATACACTGACCTGCTGAAGCTGCATGTGTATGTTCTTGACCTACTTGTACCTGGAGACTCTATCTTCAGATCAGGTGTGGGTCTTCCCGTCCTCTTGATTCTTAACTTTTTATACAGAGTTAAGTCTTTAAAATTAATAGTCTAGATTTCAGATAGGACACTGTAACACTCTACTCACTCATTCTGGTTATCGTAGTTGTTCTAACTCTAAAATGAAGATATTGCAGAAATGATTTAAGTGCCACTGGTACAGCTTCAGAAACAGCACTCATTTCATTGACAGTCTGCCACAGCCATGACCTGCCAACTATCTGGCTTGGCCCTGCCAGGATTTAAAAGACTATAATAATGCATTTGTGATGCACACACTGTCACAGCTTGCATTCTGTCTTAATTCTGGCTTTGCAGGACTAAAAATAAAATGGGGGCACTCATTTCATTGACCACCACTACAGTTTCTGCTTTGATCCCTCCATCATCAAAATACATGTTCTGCACAGAGACAATAGTCACAGCCTGTATGCATATCTCCCTCAGACACATTAGTTTTGCAAAGCCAGAATTATAACAGTAAAAGGCCACATAATTACAACAGTAAAAGGCCAGTTATTTCATTCTCACACTGACATGATATTCCCCCATCCCATCCCAATAGGCTACCAGAAGTACCTGGCTTGAACCTCTGAAATCAGAGAGCAAAACAGTAATGTAACTGCATCTTTTACATAATTATCCAGAGGTCAGCACTTTTACTCAAGTCCATCTCACTCCATCCAGCTGCAGTCTTAACAGTTAGTAGTGGGGCCAATCATTTCATTTTCAAATACCACCCCCCACGTAGTTCGGCAAAGCAGCCGACTTCACCCAAATACAGTTATCTTGCAAAGCCATAATTATGATAATTTAGACAGTAAACAAGGCCAGTCACCTCAATGCATTCGCAAACACCCCCCCCCCCCATTACCCAAGTAAAGTAGCTGTTTTTTACCTGTCAGGATTAAAGTACAAACAACAGTAACAGCTGTGTCGCATACTTATAAGCTGTGACTAATGCTTCTCTCAACAAGTACATTTCATGCATTTTACTTTTATGTACTTGAGTTTCCACAATGCAATACTGTTTTATAAAACAAAAATCCCTTGTCATTGTCAACAATGTCCAGGAAGAAAAGCTCAACATATTAAATAAACATTCAGTATAGAGAATGAACAGATATGAAACATACATGAACTACTCAAGCTTGCTAATTATTGTACATTCATCTTAAAGTACAGACATACTTTTGCAAAGCTAGACTTAAAACAGTAAGCATCAGGGCCATTTGTTCAGTCCACACAGCCCCAACCACAGTATACGACTTGATCTTGTCAGGTTAAAGGCACAAAAAGACACTGTCATGAAGGTGAGTATACCCCCCCCCACCCCCCCACCACCACATAAAGCTGGTCGATCTTGCTTCATTGAAATCAACATTACTCTTGCAAAGCAAATCAGAACTGCAGCTATTCACACAGGCATTGCCCCCCAGTCCCACTCACTATCTACCCAGAGAAATTGCTATCGGCTTACATTGTTTAAGTAAAATAAATCTCCATGGTTGCATTATTGTATTTCTTTCACATCTCAGTAGCAAAGAACTTGCACATGATCTTACATTCACTGTCACCACCAAGTGAAGTGAGAGAGAGAGATTTTGTGTGTGTGTGTGTGTGTGTGTGTGTGTGTGTGTGTGTGTGTGTGTGTGTGTGTGTGTGTGTGTGTGTGTGTGTGTGTGTCTAATGCTGTTGATTTCTGTGGATGTAAACTACAGGCTATTATTTCAGAGACCTATTTCTGGCACACAAATGATACAAAATGCCCCAACAGACATACAAAATACCATCATACTGTAACCATTGTCATAGTCAAGCATTCAAATGCAGTAATTTCCTTATATCTATGCACAAAATATTTTAAGCAATTGTGTAATTTTCCAGAAAAGGAGGACGCATATGGAGCAGAACCAAAAAGATTAAGCAAATCTAAGTCAGAGTACCAGTCCCAGACCAATAAACAGAAATGATATTCCAGGCATTCCATTTTACATGTACTGAGTCTGATTCTGAAGTACCACAGATACTGATTTAAGACCATGTATGGTATGCTGCCTGCTTATTTATTTTTAGATTATTGTAATGTAAGCCCAAGCATTCTACCCTAGCTAAAAATGTTAATCTTATGTTTTTCATTTTCTTATCATTTTAGGTGCCCACAGACAATACTGCCAAAAAAATGGAACTACAGTGGTCGTGCTAATGAAATACTACTACACTCAGACCTCTTGTTCTCGGAGAGATGTTAAGAGTACAACAAATAAGAAAAATATAAACATTACTAATACAAGTTTATTTCTTTTAAATATACACACACTAATCCCTCTCTTTATGGTCTTAAACACATTCAGGCCCTTTAAGAAGAAGCACATCAACAGCTGTTTTAAATAAATTTGTCACGACTGCTTACTGCTGCTATCTAGGAAGGTACAGTAAATATGATCACAACAAAGTACACTAAAAGAAACATGGAATGTTAATCTTCAGTGTAGGTGTGTACCCTGGCCGTCATTAAACTTTTATAATCAGTCCTGTCTTCCTGCTGGGATCAGCAAGGTATTCATCATCTTAGACATTCGTCTCCAACTTTTGTTCAAGAGTGTGAAATCATTTTATGACTTAAAATGCCATTTAGTTTGGGCTGCTATTTTGAGGTGGGAATAGAATCCACAGCTTTTTGATCTTCCAGCAGCAAATAAGGGTAGTTACCTATTTATCCAGCTCTTAACACTGTGTATAATCTTACAGAAAGGATGCAGAGTGTTAATCTTAGTGGCCTTGAAACTGCCCGCCCCTCAGCCTGCCTCTGGGCTCATCTCATTTGCTCACTCAACTGAGTGCAGTGAGATCATATTCTGATTTCAGGCACTCCTACTGTGTACAAAGAGAGCATCTGGGAAACAGACAAAAAAAAATTAAGCTCATTTCCTGCCTTTCCTGTTAAGTGGTATAGACTATTTGTAGGCTTCTGAGCCCCCAAGCCCTTCTGTGTTTGAGGGAAGCCTTCTAGCTTGTTTTTTTTCTTATAACTAGCCAGTTTTCTAGTTTCAGCTCTCAAATCTGTTTCTTTGATCTCAGCACTTGTTCAGATTAAAAAAAAAAAAAAAAAAAATTTCATCTGCTTTTACTGTACTTGTGTTTCTACCTACTTCATTTTACTTGCATCATCTTAAAAATACTCAATTGTATTTATTACTGCTTGGTGTAACTCATTCTAAGCCTTTTGGTTTAAACACTTGGGCTTCGGACCAGTTGTTTTGCACTGAGAGGGTTTGTGGTCTGCACTGTTGTGGCAGAACAGGTAGCTTACATCCTTCTAGGTTGGGAACTGCTGATTGAGGGCTCAGTGTCTGTTATTCTAAAAGTGTATTAATTCTGGTTTAAGCACTTGGGCTTTCAGGCCAGTTATTTTACATTAAGAGGGTCGTGGTCTGCACTCTTGTGGGAGGAGAGGCTGGACTCTGCCCTTCTGAGCTGGGAATTTCTGGTTAAAGGCTTATAGTGCATGCATATCTGAACTGCTTCTTACTGAAGTTGGTGCGCCTTGTTTGCTGTGGCATAGACTGGATTCGAGCCTGCTGGATCTAGCGTTGTTTGTGTAACTTGAGCACTAATCCAGACATTCTCTAAAGTATTCAATTGTATTTATTACTGCTTGGTTGTAACTTGATTAAAGTGTAGCTATCATTCTAAGTCTTTTGGATTAAGCACTTGGGCTTCAGACCAGTTGTTTTACATTAGGAAGGTTTGTGGCAAGCACTGTGGTGGCAGGACAGGTAGCTTTCATCCTTCTAAGTTGGGAACTGCTGATTGAGAGCCCAATGTCCAAGTGTATTAGTTCTGGTTTAGGCACTTGGGCTTCAGGCCAGTTATTTTACATTAAGAAGGTTCGTGGTCTGCACTCTTGTGGGAGAAGAGGCTGGACTCTGCCCTTCTGAGCTGGGAATTTCTGGTTAAAGGTTTATAGTGCCTGAATATTTGAACTGTATCTTACTGAAATTGGTACACCTTGTTTGCTCTAGCATAGACTAGATCCAGGCCTGCTGAATCTAGCTTTGTTTATATGCTTGTTGTTTGTTTGCTTGTTATTTCCCTGGAAGCTAATTCCACCTAATACGGGGCTTCTAAAGCGCTTCTGTGGATCACTAGTGATATCTGCATTGCTTACTGTACTTATTTCCTTGTTTCACTTGAAAGAAAGTTACTGTTTGTCGTTTTTGCATTTAGTTACTTGTAACACATTGCACTCAAGTTACCTGGCACTTGCTCACTAAAGCAATTATATAAGTCAGCACTAAAAATTAAAAGCACTACACCCTCACTCCCCACTGGCCCTTGTTTTCAATTATTAAGGAATTCCCAATATTATTCTAGCATGTCCAAGGTCACTTGTCAATCTCCTCTCAGTCCAGCTGGTGAATCTGGGAATCTTGAGGCAATGTTATAACTGCCTCATGTACACAGACAACCCTCTCCTCCTCCCACATAACACAAATACTTGCGAGAGATGCAGCTATTTAGCCAAACTGGAGGCTGAGCTCTCTCAACTCAGGACTGGCAAGACCAGACAGGAGGAGAAGGCAACTACACACACCACAAAACCAGCCTCACATAATGCTACCACACCACTGAATCAAACACATAAACACACAAAGACATACTCGGAGGCTCTGAGTAAAAATTTACCTAAACAGCAGAGGCCTCCAAAGCAGACACCCAAACAACTGCTACCTCAAGACACCCCACAAGCAACACATAAATCACAAAAGCAGTGTGCATAGCAGTCACAGCCCTTAAAGCTAAATACAACACCAAACATACTTGTCATAGGTGACTCCATAGTCAGACACACTGACGTCCCACTCACCAGGCTGAACAAGGAGAGGGTCACAGTAAGCTGCCTATCTGGCGCTAGAATCCGCCACATAACACAAGCACTCGGGTCACTCCACGGCAAGTACAAATATGACACAGTCATTGTCCATGCTGGTGTGAACGACCTGAGACGTACCTCCCTGGACTACATGAAAAAAGACATAGAGGAGCTCTCTGATTATGTAGCCCAGGCAGGTATGACCCTAACCCTGAGCAGTATCCTTCCTTCACCAAGAATGATGCCACAATATAGAGACAAGATGATCAGCTTTAACAATTGGCTTAATGTCTGGTGTCATTCAAAGGGGATCCAGTGTCTGTCTGCCTGGGATGACATGCTTGACAAGCCACACTGCTTCGCAAAGGGCGGCTTGCACCTGTCACCCTGGGATTCGAATATTGGCTAAGGCTCTTGCCACCCCTATAGTGCCTTTTTAGGCAAGGCTCAAATTCTAAACCTACCACCCTAGAAAACAAAAATGGGAAGAAACTGAGGGTAATGCTGCTCAATGCCAGAAGTCTAAATCTCAAAATGCACGCACTCGAGGCCCTTCTCAGTATGGAGAACATCGATGTCTGTGCTGTAACTGAAACCTGGTTCAAGGCTCCTGAGAGCACCCGGCACTATTAGGTTTTACCTCATATCATGCATTCCGGCCCAAAACCGGACCACACCACAAAAGGAGGGTGTATCCATATTCATAAAGGATACCCACACCTCCAGGTTGGTGGCAACGCCGCAAGCTTGGAAACCATCCAGGTGCAACTAACCATAGGCAAAACTGCTCTACAAATTGTAGCATGCTACAGGCCACCCTCTCAAACTCAGGAACACCACACAGCCTTCCTGAAGACACTGGAGGGTATAAATGTATCTCCAAACACCATCATATTGGGTGACTTCAACTACCCGAATATAGACTGGGAACATTACTCAAGCCCTAACTTTCTAGCCCAATGGTTCCTGGAGTTCATAAATTCAAATGCCATGGAACAGCTAGTCACTGTTCCCACGAGAGGAGAAAATATACTAGATCTCATTATCACAAACATGGGGACAAAATGCTCCACACGGAAGTATATCCCTCATTGGTGAGATCTGATCATAAACTAATCTCACTGGAAATCCACATCCGCCCCACCCCAAACAAAAAGACCACAGTGAAGAACTTCTCTAAAGCAAACTTCACACTACTCAAGACTGGTGTGGTATCCTTCAAGGCCCCTGAGACAGTGGAAACCACAACCCAAGCTGCGGAAGCCCTTACAAATGCCTTCTATGAACACCTCCAGGACTGCATGGATCAGGCAATCCCAAATAAAACCAAGACTCTTTCCACAAAGGGCAAACGTCCAGTCTGGTGGACCCCAGCCATTAACAAACTTTACAATAAGAGGAGAAAGCTATTACATGATAGAACAAAATCCATAAAAGGGAAGTCACCCCTGATCATTATTAGTAAAAAAATACGAGCATTCATAAAATCAACTAAGGCCAATTTTGAGAGAAAAATTGCCATGGATTCAAAGGACAATCATAAGGCCTTTTCCATCTATGTTAGGTACCTGGGTGGAAACTCCCAGATATGCTCAGAATTAGTCCAAAATGATACAAAAATCACTGAACCCACAGACATTGCCAACATACTGGCAGACAGGTTCAGTGCAAACTTCAGCCCCCTCTCCCCCCCTAAAGGAGAGATAACTATCCCAGCGGAGTGTAGCCTCCCAGACATCTCAAATGCGCATGTGAAAGCTGCTCTCTCTAAAGCTAAAAACACAGCATCAATGGGACCGGATGGTGTCCCCGGCTGTGTGCTACACGAGCTAAATGAGGAATTAAACCCGCACATAAGGCAGCTGTTTAATCTCAGCCTTACCACAGGATACGTGCCCAAGGAGTGGCGTATGGCAACTGTGGTCCCACTCCACAAAGGTGGTGCCTCTACGGACCCTGGTAATTACCGCCCCATAAGCTTAACAAGTCTAGTCTGCAAAGCTATGGAGAGGATCATAATGGAGCTCATAAACAAAGATATAGGGGACTTGCAGACATTGGACCCGAACCAGTTTAACCGTCAAGGGAAGATCATGCCTTTTGAACTTGGTCGACTTCGAAACAGTCACCAAGGCCATTGATGAGGGAAAGGCAGTCCATACAGCCTACCTTGACCTTGCAAAGGCTTTCGACACAATACCCCACTCGGGTATTGTAGAAAAACTTACCAACTTAAATGTAAACCCATATGTCACAAGATGGGTTGCAAACTGGCTTAAGGACAGAACCCACAGGGTTAGAGTTGCTGGCGCTATGTCAGACTCCAAGCCGGTCACAAATGGTGTCCCACAGGGCTCGGTCCTTGGCCCCCTATTGTTCGGCATCTACTTCTCAGAAGTACAGGCCAACTTGGGAGGTCTTTGGCTGAGAAAGTTTGCAGACGACTGCAAACTGGGCGCCATAGTGGAAAGTGCATCGGACACGGATATCCTTCAGAAGGGACTCATGGAAACAGATAGCTGGTGCCAGAGCCATGGCCTGAAGTTAAATGCCAAAAAATGTATAGTCATACCCTTCGGGATAAACAAGGTAACCCCAAGCTACCATATAGGTGGCAATCCACTAAGCACAGAAGAGGTTATCAGGGACCTGGGGACCCAGGTTGACAGTGGCCTTTCTTTTGACACTCACATTGCTAAAGTGGTTAGAAAGACCTTCTACATTGCCCACCTGATCATGAAGGGATTCACATCCAGATCTAGTGAGGTCATTGTTCCCCTGTACTCTTCACTTATCAGACCAATGATCGAGTACAATGCCCCATTTGGGATGTATCTCGCCCGACATCTGCAGCAATTGGAGAGACCCCAAAGTTTCTCACCAAAAGGATAAAGGGACTCCAAAATCTGTCATATGCTGCCAGATTGAAGAAACTCCAGCTCTATTCAGTTGCATACCGTCTGCTCAGAGGTGACATGTGCCTGACATACAAGGCCATGTCCAACCCGCAATTAATGGACATGCTCCACCTCAAAAAATCCAAATCCACCAAAACCACTAGAGCAAGCGACTTAAACCTTAGCACGGATATAAATAGGACATGCTGGAGGGATAGATTTATCACTCAGAGACTCCCTATGCTGTGGAATAGAGTCCCGGTCCATGTGAGGCAGAGCACCTCGCTGGCTCTGTTTAAGAGAAATCTTGACCTGTGGATGGGAGATCATAGGTTTACCCCGGGAATCATCTCTGTGTCACTGCTGGACAGAGGCACAACAAACTAATGGGTACAGTATTTTTTCATATAAGGGGTGGCGTAAGCCACAAAAATTCGGGCTAGGCTTATAAATGCCTTGGGGCAGATAGCCTAGTATAAACCTATGAACCTATGAACAAGAGATAAAAGTTAGTGCCATCTGAAGTAGGTCTTCCTTGAAAAAGGCCCAAATGAATGTTTAACTAAATAATCTCAGTATTGTTTTGGCAGATGTAGCCTGAAGCTAGCATGATTCACTGGGGTGTATTAAACCACTACAGTATGCTCGGAGCTATAATATATAACATTAAGTATCCTGTTTTTTGTTTATTTTGTTCTTTATTTCTTTGTTATTTATAGCACTTTGTGTACTGTGTAATGTTAAGTTGTCAATCTCGCCTTCATTCTTGCTGGATGGGTTCGGCTCCGACTCGGCCAATACTAAAGCTCAAGAGCTAATTCCACCGGCTCGAGGCTCCCCTATATCCTACAATGCTAGGCGGTAACTACTCAGATCTTGTTTGCCGCTATAGCTGACGAGGTGCTTTTCTATCAGCTCAGGCAGGTGAGTTAGAGTTATTACATATTAGGTATTTCTTAACCCCTTTTTGTCTCACACCATAACCTTTTAGTTTAATTAAATAGTTAGATTAATCGACCCCTGTTTTTTCGGGTCTATATTCCCTTCCTTTCTTCCCTTATCTTATAGGCCTTCGGCCCCTCCCTTCCCCCAGTCATTTAGTGTGACTGAATTAGTTGTTTTTTAGTTAAGGGCTTGTGTGTGTGTGTGTATATTTGTGACTTGTTAGCCTTAATAATTTAATAATTTAATAATTTTTTCAGTAGAGGGTGTGTCTGTAGTGTGTTTGTGTTGTTGTCAGGCACTTCTTTACGATGTCAAAAGACTCTAAGGTCTCAGGCTTCAAGAAGTGTGAAAATGTCTCTGACAGACGGTCACACTTCTTGTGTGTATTGCCTGGGACCTTTGCACCTGCAGGACTCTTGTGCTGTTTGTCATGGTTTTAGCCCTAGAGTCCTGCAGGAACGCAAGAACAAATTAATCTTGCGGGGCTTATTAAAGCCTAAAGGCCCCCCGACTCAGTCTGTGTCGGGGAAGCCTTCTAAAACTTCCAAACAGTCGGCTCCAGTTTCAGAGTTGACTGCTGGAAAGACTAAGTCGACTTTGACATCGGCTCCGGCTGGAGCCGATGCTTCCAAGCCTCATACTGTTACCTCGGCTCCGGCTGGTGCCGAGGCTGATAAAACTCCTTTGGCTCCGATACTCTTATCGGAGCCACAGTCTAGGAAGAGGTCCAGATCCCCCTCTATCGGCTCCGTGCATTCGGCGCCAGGATCCCCTCTTCTTTCTGAATGGAGCCATAAAACCCATTCCTCATGGTCTTCCAGGTTATCTGACCATTATTTGCAAAGTGTAGTGAGTAGACTTCTCAAGTCCGAGGCACTGGCCCAAATGCGGCATAGCCCGACTCACCAGTCAGTGGCTATTTGATCTGTTCATCTCCTTTCTAAACAAGCCAACTAAACAAATTCTGTACCATGACATTACAGGCAGGCCTGGAAAACAGATGCATTCTCATTCTTGTGGTCAGGCTTGTTCCTTAAGCATTTCAACCCTTTCCACTGAGTTCCATTCCAATTCTGATGATTTAGAAGGACTCCCCAAAAATCACTGGTGTAACTCTCCTTTGACCCAGGCAACACTGGTTCTCCCTTGTTATGTAATTGGTCAAGGGCATTTACCACAAGCTGCCTCACAAATTGGATCTACTCACAAGAAAAGGGAAGTTTGATACACCCCACTTTTGATACCTTTAAGGTACCTCTTTCATTAGGACGTGCAGCAGGTACTAAAGGAGGCAAGAAAGCCTGTTACCGGAAAATCTTATATTGGCAAGTGTAAAGGATTTTCTAGTTGGTACCTAACCAGTAAACAAGTCCCTACCAGAGATTATGTACTATTGTTTTTTTAAATATTTATCTGAATTTTTTTTATCTGGACATTTTTATTCCTTTATTAAGGTTCATCTAACAGTCAGCATATTTGCTCATGGCTCCTCCCATTTCATCTCTGTTTTTAGTAAAAGAGCTCCTGAAGGGGGTTTTACATCTTACATCAAGAAAGGAGGTGGCTTCTTCTTGGGATCCTAATTTTGTGTTGGAAAAGTTAACTTTGTCTTCCTTTGAACCAGCTTGTTAAGGTGATTTAAGGTTCATCACATTAAAGTTAGTACATTTTATTGCTCTGGCCTCTTCAAGAAGGGTATTGAAGACAATTACTTCTTATTGCTCTTTGCAAGCTCTTATAGTGGATGAACCCAATATGGTCTTCCTAAGAGATGGAATCACATTAAGAACAACGCCCTCATTTATGGCCAGAGTTGTTTCAGAGTTTATTTTTTTAACCAAGCCATCAATCTCCCTGTGTTCTTTCCGTATCCTCACAACCAGATAAAAAGGATTCTACATACTGTGGATCTGCAGACAAGGCAGTTCAGGTACTATCTTGGCAGAACCAAGTCCTTTAGAAAAGCAGATCAGATTTTTATGTCTTTTGATAGGACAAAGAAAGAATAACCTATGTCAAAACAGACTATTTTGACATGGTTGTCCTCAGCTATTTCCTCTGAACATACTTTTACAAAGCATTTCAAACTGGATTAATTTTCAAGGTCCAGGACAGGCTTTGCTAAGACAATTCTCCAAGGACTGCTGGACCTTAATCCTTCATCCTCCCAGACTGGCTAAGCTTTGGGTAATCAACCCACATAGCCATGGGAACTTCAGCAGTGAGAACAATGAACATAGTACAGTTGTGCAAGTTGCACTTACCATAACACTAGATTTTTGAATTCCTCACTGCTGCAGTAGCAACACACACCCCCTCCACCCCCCACTTGTGTATATAGTTAATTGTTCAGATTTAAAATAATTTGTTACTGTTTATATCTTTTAGAGGTTCAGTATGAGTAAGCTCTCTCCCTCTGTCTCTCTCTATATATTTATTTATTTATTTTATTTTACATTCGTTGACCGGGAAAATCCGACTGGATACATGTCCATTTTCAGCGGAGGCCCGGGGAGAAAAGCTCCACATTGACATTAGTTACATACTTATAAACTCAACATTGACATTAGTTTACATCCTTATAAACAGAGAAAATGTTACAAGTTTTGATAATTAATACATAGATATTAAGAGACAAGTGATCAGAGAAACTTCTGCTCTATACTAAGACTAATACGTAGGTACGATGAGGTAATATAATTGATAAACATATAGGACTATTATGTAGGTACAGTAGGATTATGTAATTGAAGAACTCACTACATATAAGGTTGAAAGGTGAAAATGTCAGAGTAAATGCTAGATGGAGGAAGAGCGTAGAGGAAAACATGAGGGGAAGTGGGGTTCCGGAGGGTAGAAGGTTTAGTCTGGCTTGGAACATTGACAGAGCCATTGATTTTTAAAGTGAAGGGTTAGATTTTTCTTGAATTTGGATAAAGAGGTGATGGTGGTGAGTTGAGGCGGAAGGGAATTCCATATTTTACCAATGGAATTTGCAAACAGTGAGTCGCCTCCAGAGTTGCAGGATTTGACTGTTTGAGCAAGTAGCCTGTTTGCTGAACGCAGACTAGTTAGGTTTAGATATGGGGTGAATAAATTACGCAGTGCAGGGATGGAATCTGGATGATGGAGGATCTTGTAAGCTATAGTTAGCTGGGTTTGTTGAAGTAGGTTAGGTAGTTCCACCCAGCCTAGGTTATGCAGGTTGATACAGTGATGGGTTTTGTAAGGCAGGCCAGTAACAAATCTAGCAATATGATTATAGCAGCCAGAGAGCTTATTTAGGTCAGATTTGTACAGGTTGGTAAGTATGGGTGAGGCATAAAGGAGTGAGGAGAGGAGATGAGAGCGGGCTGTGGCTTCTCTTGCTTTGGGAGTAAGGAAGGATCTTATTCTATAAAGAGACCCCAGTTTTTTGTTAACTGTTTTAATAGTTTGGTTAATGTGTAGGTCGAATCTGAGTTTGTTATCTATGGTAACACCTAGTAATTTGGAATTTGAGTCTGGGGATATAGTAGTCCCATTCTTGGATTGAACAGAAAAGGGAATGGAGGTAGGTTTATGGGTAGGCTGGAAGAGTAATAGTTTGGTTTTTTTTGGGTTGAGGATCAAATGGCGACCTAGTAACCAGTCTTCAACTGCAGTGAGACAGTCTTGGGTTTTGGCTAGTAGCTTAGTAGGTGACCTGTCTGTGTTTATGAGTGTTGAGTCGTCCGCGTATTGTATACAGGAGGACTCGGGGATGACTGTGTGGAGGTCGTTTATAAACATAGAAAAGATATATAAAAATATATGGACAAGAAAGTCCTGAAGTTATATATGCTCTGACTGCTGACTTCCCTTCAAGGGGTTTATTTGTTTTATTATTTATTTATTTATTTTATTTAACATTTGTTAACTGGGAAAGTCTGACTAGGACAGAGCCTATTTTCAGTGGAGGCCCGGGGAGAAATGCTCCAGATGCCTGAGAGGATGAATGTGGGAGGAAACCAGAGTACCCAGAGGAAACCCATACTAACGCAGGGAGGACATGCAGAATCTGCACAGAAGGCACCCCAGCTGAGAATCGAACTGGAGAACCTCTTGCTGTGTGGCAACAACGTTAACCGCTGCACCATTGCTCGGCAGTTAATACTTCAAGTGCAGATGTGGGAGGGAGCCAGAGCATTGTGATGCTGGTCAGTTTTTGTATCTTGGTCAGGATACAATCCAGATAGCTTAATACTGTTACAATATGTTTTGCTTACAAAAACTACATTTTCTATTACTAGGATATGTTTGACTGTATCAAAAGTGTTGGCAAAAAAAAAAGATGAAACAGGAATCAAACAACTCTATGTGTACAGAGTTGTTTTCCGATATATTTTATCTCATGTACGGCTGTAGTATGTCCACGGTGAGGCAAACATCTGTTCAGTGATTTAGAGATTAGATTGTTAGCAGTAAAGTGATGAACTAGTTGGAGATGGTATGCATTTAAATGACTTTTCAGAGAGGGGATAATAGAGCAATAGAGTTTATTAATAGATAAAGATGAACAGCATTTATGAAAAGGAACAAAAATATTCTTCCAGATAGGTGGTAACTTGCCTTCTTTAACAGATCAGTAAGATAGTACTTTAACAAGGTAGACTATTGCTTTATCAGACTGTACTAGAAATTCAGAAAATAATGTGTCTAGGAAAGCTGAACGAGGTTTTAATTTGTAAGGAAGTTAAAAAATTTGCATAATGGACACTGTGTGAAGGGTGAGGACAAGTCACTAATGGATGCAAGTGTAATGGGTGAGAAAAGCATATCTGTCGTTAACCTTATCATCCAAGTCCGGAAAGAAATGAACTAAACTGGCAGGCTGTTTAACACTAAGGTGGAGTGAAAGGTGAAGGAATGATAGGATGGACTTGTTTAAAAACAACATTAAAGGTTCTATGACGCCTGCACTGGTGGTACAGTGAGGTAAACTCTGACTGTTACCCCGATGACTCGGGTTCATTTAGTGGCCCAGTTGCTTGGCAGGGCAGGTGGAAGAAAAGACAATGTTCAACATTAGATCACTGTTGCAATAGCCTAAGATATTTGGGTCCTACCCACACCGATCAGCCAGCTTTTCAAAGGTAAAGGGCACCTTCCACGTGCTCTGACTGTTCTGAATTCAAGGAGAGGTCTGTAGAAAAAGGATAGTTAGAGCTCAAAAATATTCAAAGCTTTCTTGCCATTGAAGTGTGTTGCTTTAGTAGGCCCCATGGAACTGTTGGTCAGCTGGAGATCTTTCAAGGCTAGGCAGATAAGTCCCTTGTTGGGAAAACATTACACTGTTTTTATTTTTCTGTGGAAAACTAATGATGTGAAGTTGTTCTATCTTGCCATTCATTCTTATAGATGGGTTCGGAGTCAATCCTCGGCTCTGAGTCGGCCTACAACAAAGCTCAAGGTCTTCAGAGAACTCAAGGCCAAGTCCCTATCCCATGATGCACATAAAGTTACCCTAGATTTAGTTTGCCACTACAGCAGATCGGAGGTTCCCGCAAGTTTGGGCCAATAAAAACCTTATTATTCAAATATTTTTCAATTTATTGATAATTTCTTCTAAATAGTAGTTTGTAGATACTTAGCTAAGCTCTTACAGCTTTACTGTGTAGTTTCCCTTCCCTTGGTGTGCCTCTTACTATTTGACCTTGTTTTTTTCTTAGGCCTAGTTTAGATTGTAGTGTTTAAATAGTTTAAATTGGGACCTTTTCTATCATAATTTTTCTTAGTACTAGTTAGATTTAAGTGTGTGTGCTTAGATAGTGACATTTTTTGTCACAGCTTTAAAGTAAATAGAGCTAAAGTTTATTTAGTGTTTCAGCAGTAGTATATAGTATTGTTGTTTGCATTTAGATAGTGACTTTCTAATACAACTTTGATATTGTTATCTGCTTAAATAAATAGTGTGTGTGCGTGTGTGTGTGTGTGTGTGTGTGTGTGTGTGTGTGTGTGTGTGTGTGTGTGTGTGTATGTGTGTGTGTGTGTGTGTGTGTGTGTGTGTGTGTGTGTGTGTGTGTGTGTGTGAGACCATTTTGCCCATAGTTTTGAAGGGCTTGTGCCATTTACATTAGCCTGTATTTTAGGAAGCTTGTTGTGATATCTTAATTGTTTTTGGCTGTGTTTGTTTTTTTTCAGCACTCTAATAGCATTGTGCTTGTTAGCAATGGCTGATGATAAGGACAAACACCCTAAGTCAGGGTTTAAAAAAAATGCCCTAAATGTGGGTAGAAAATGTCTGTCACTGACAGTCATGTCATGGCAGGGGCTTACTGAAACCTTCTTTCCAGGAGGCTTTGAGCGACCAGGATGGATCCGGTAAGTGCTCAAAGTCTTCCAAGACTTGTACTGAATGAAAAAATTTGAAAAAGTCTTCAACATCGGCTCCACAGTCCTCTGAGCCGATTGTCTTATCTTTTCGGATCTGGTCCCCGGTTTTAGAACCGGTATGCGAAATACCAAAATCTCCACTTTTACGGTCAGTACCACCTTCAGTCCATTCATCTCGGTCTTCCTTTAGCCTTTCCGATTTGGATGTGGATCATGTGATGCAGAAGCTTTTACAGACACCGGCCTTTGCAAAAATGTTATCGGCTCTGATCCAAGCAGCTTAGGAGCCGAAGTCCCTTTTGCCAGCTAATACTCTTCTTCCTCCAAGCCATACTGGCTCTTCAGAGCTAGAGCAATCGAACTTGTTGATCGTGGAGCCTTCGGAGCTGATGCCTGCTCCAGTGTCTTCGGCTCCATTTACTCTGATGTCCTCTGCGCCAATTGAGGACTCTAGGAGTCGACACTCTCTGGTTGGGTCCAGGGAGGATAGTCGGACCGACTTGTTGGTTCCGACTCTGCCTCACAGGGCTTTGGCTCGGATGAGCTCAGCTCCTACCTCTGGCTCGGAGCCCACTGTCCTGGTGCCAGGGGGTATTGACAGTTTCCTCGAATCCATCGGTCCCTTCACATTGGACCAGAGGTGCCTTTGAAGCCATGAGGAGGGTTATGTCTCCTAAGACATCTTCAACCTCAGGTCTGGCTTCTTCCTCCCCTAAAGTACCTGTGTCTGCTTCTGCCTCACAGATCCTTGCCAAGTGTAGAGACCCAGATCCTCAGGAAGCCCCATTGTGTGGCCCATGCTCTTCCGAGACCTCACCAGAAGCTTCCACTGATGAGGGTCTCAGGAAGAGTGTGTGTAAGAGGAAGCATCTAGACTCCCCACAAGAGTCCCTGACATCTGACATCGGCTTAGATGAATCAGAAGAGTGCCCATGGTCCCCCTCTGAGGATATCTCATTTGCTGAGATACTAGAAATCCTTAGGCAGAGGGGCGACTGGCAGTCCACCAACCCTACTGAAGACGAGTCAGTTCTCCTGAAGGCTTTCATGTCTCAGCCCTCTACCTCTTGGGTGTCTCCACCCTTCGATGAGCTTATGCAGCTGGTCTCACGAAGGGTGTAGGAGTCTCCAGACACCATGGAGCCTGTCCCTAGGAGGCCTAATAAATTTATCTCTGCTCCCCAAGACAAATCCTTTCTGACCAAGGGTGTTCCAGTTGATGCCATGGTGGTGGCGGCAGCCACCAAAAAGGAAATTTCAGAAACTTCCTCTTCTATCCAGCCTCCTAACAGAGATTCCAAGATCATGGTTAGATATGGGAAGCGCACTTACAGTTCAGCGACTTTTGCACTGCGTTCGTTCAACTATCTACCCCATTTTGTGATACTGCAAAGAGATCTCCTTAAAGAGCTGGGAGATCATCTTCAGGATACAGCAGCTGCAGGAGCTTCAGATAAAGTTGCCTCCCAGCTTGCTACCCTCAACTCCATAGTTAACTTGTCCATGCGCCTCATTTTGTATGCAGCGGTTGGAATGAGCAGGGCAGAGGGTACAGAATTGCTTTTAGGAGACACTCCTGGATGAACTTGTGTTCCTTCACGGAGCCCTTCAAGTCATCCTTAGTAAATACCCCTTTTGATGGTTCATCCCTTTTCAGGCCCAAAGTTAAGGAATCTTTGGCCAGGTGTGAGCAGTAAGGAAAGACTCTGTCTGACATCGGAGTCCGTTTTTTCACCCCTATCAGACCCTACCCCAAGGGTCAAAGGGGAGGAAAGATGTGGTTCGGAAAAGACCAAGGAGCCTTTCAGGACACAAGTGGTGAACCCCCTCCCAGGGGCAGAGGAGGGGTCAATAATGGAAGATGCCGCCCTCGTGGCACAGGGGGTCTGCAAAACCAGGGCGGCATAGATCACTTCTTTTGGAAGCTCTACCAGCTCTCCTGAAAGGAGGCTCAGCTGTCCTACTCTGGAGGCAGCTGGGGGTCGCTTATCTTTGTATCTAGACTCCTGCTCAAAATAACAAATAACAACTGGGTACAAAGTATCATTTCCAGAGGATACTTCATTCCTTTTGCCACACCCCCACCACCGACAAGAAAAATCCCAGACTTTCCACCCAGTTACAGGGAACAAGCAACAGTAGAGGTCCAGACATTGCTAAGACAAAGAGTCATCCAACTAGTCCCAGCAGACCAGACAGGATCCGGAATTTTTTAGTTCCAAAAAAGATAGGGGACTGGAGACCTATATTGGACCTCAGCAGGCTAAACAAATCTGTCAAGAAAGAGAAGTTTTGGATGGTCACGCTTCAGTCGATACTTCCCTTTTTAGGGAAAGACAATTAGATGTGCTCAGTAGATCTCCAGGATGCGTACTATCACATAAAAATGGCCAGACCATTCAGGGATCATCTGTGCTTCCAGCTGGGAGCCAATCATTACCAGTTTTGAGTCCTGCCCTTTGGTCTCACTACAGCCCCCAGAGTGTTCACCAAATGCATGGCAGTGGTCATGGCTCACCTGAGACGTTTAAGATTCCAGGTCTTTCCGTACCTAGATGATTGGCTCCTCACTGCCACCACCAGGCATCAACTCATTCAAGCCAGGGACACCACTCTGTCACTCTGCAGCAAGCTGGGCATTACAATAAACTCAGAAAAATCTACCTTGTCACCATCGCAACATACCATTTTTATCAGAGCAGAATTGGACACCGCTAGCACCATGCTGAGACTTCCATTAGAAATAGTCTTACTACTCCATCAGCAGGTCTGCAATCTGATATCCAAAAAGAAGGCTCCAGCATCAGAAGTTCTAAAATTGTTAGGCATGATGGCAGCTGCAGTTTTGGCCATACCACTGGGTCGCATGCACAAGCAGATACTGAAATGGCTATTGTTCACTCAATGGTCTTACCAAGAGCTCCCCATGTCTCACTTTATAATGATCACAAACTCTTGAAAAAAGGATCTTCAGTGGTGGTTGACCTCTCTTCATGTCACGATAGGTCATCCCTTTGTTCTACCCCCACCAGCGGCCACAGTTACCATGGACGCTTCCCTGATAGGGTGGGGGGCATTTTCAGGGAAGAACAGCCCAAGGTACATGGACTAATCAAGAGACACACCTGCATATCAATGTCCTAGAGATGACAGCAGTACTTTTAGGGTTGCAGTACTTCCATGACTTTCTTCCTCTGGGTACAATTGCGATTCAGACAGACAACATGTCAGTGGTCTGGTACTTGAACAAACAAGGAGGAACCAGGTCATATCCCCTTTGTCGCAAGGCCCTAAGAGTATGGCAGTGGGCTATATCCACCCAACACTTTCTGTTAGCAACACACATCCCTGGGAAATGTAACATGATAGCAGACAAGCTGAGCAGAGCAATGTTGTTGCCCTATGACTGGTCCCTCAAGAAAGAAATAGTGGACAGGATATTCCGCAGGTAGGGCCAACCTTGCTGCGACCTTTTTGCCAGTCACGTGAACATGAAATGCAGAAGCTACTTTGCCCTGATTCCCCCTCTGGGAGAAGCCCCAAGGGACACACTCATTCATGATTGGCCTCCGGGTCTCCTCTATGCATTCCCACCAATCCCATGGATACCCAAGATACTACAGAAAGCAAAAGCCCTGGGAAGGACCATCATTCTAATAGCCCCAAATTGGCCTCATCAGATTTGGTTCCCCTTCCTTCGACTTCATCTTTTGGAGGACCCTTGGATTCTGGATCCAGTTCCAGATCTTCTGATGCACTCATCGGGGGAACTTCATCCCTCTCTGCAGTCCCTGAAGCTGACAGCTCGACTGCTCCAATTCCCATCATAGCCAGGTTCCATAACCTTTCTAGTGAGACAAAGCAAATTCTGTTATCCTCTCATAAATCCTCTATGAGGAAGATATACCATGGCAAATGGAAAAACATTTCTATATGGGCCTCTCAAAACAATACTGATCCCTATCAAGCCCCTATGGCTTCCATTTTAAAGTTCTTGACTATGATTTTTAACAAAGGAGCTGCAGCAGCAACAGTTTGTGTTCAACTTGCTGCCATTTCTAATTTTCATCTTGGATTTGGAGGACTGAACATTATGTCACACAAACTATCCAAAGCCTTTCTCAAAGGGACCTTTCATCTCAGACTACCTATAAAATCTCTCTATACCCCATGGAATCTAAATTTTATGCTTTCTCACATTATTCTTCCTCCATTCGAACCAGCCTCCTCATGTGACCTCAAATTTTTGTCACGGAAGACTGTCTTTTTAGTAGCTATCACTTCTGCCCACAGAGTGTCAGAGCTTCAAGCCTTGTCCATCAAGCCTCCTTATTTGATTTTCCATGCTGACACAGTTTCACTTCAAACTAACCCTTCTTTTTTACCCAAAGTTTGCACTGAAGCCAATCTTAATCAAATTATTGATTTGCCAGTTTTCTTCCCCAATCACTACAACAATTTAGAATATATGCTGCACAAATTTGATATTCATAGACAGCTCAGATTTTACTTGGATAGAACAAAAGATTTTAGGAAATCTGAACAGCTTTTCATCTCCTTTTCAGACTCCAGGAAAGGTATGCCAGTGGGGAAAACAACTCTGTCCAAGTGGTTATCTGATTGTATTACATTTGCTAATTCAGCTGCTAATATGCCCTTACAACATAAAATTAAGGCTCACTCAACCAGAGCAGTATCTACTTCCTTGGCCTTTTCTGCCAGACTTCCTATTGATAACATTTGTGCAGCAGCCACTTGGTCAAGACCTCATACCTTTATCACTCATTACAAAGTTGACAGGGCCTCCTTTGGATCCACTGTCCTGAAAAACTTACTTCCGTGAGCCACCCGAGATAGATGGTGCTTGGGACGTTACCCATCTGTATGAATGAACGGTGAGATGGAACAACTTCACATAAAGAAGTTTTGTGCTTACCATAAAGTTCCATGCGAGTTGTTCATCTCACCTTTATTCTTACTTCCCACCCTCCTACCCCCTCCTGGGCTTTCCAAAGACCGAGATGCTGAATTATTCCTGGTTGCTCAACCCTTCTATAGCTTTCTCTTATGGAGTGATAGAATGACATATGGTATTATTATATGCAGCAAACAAGATCTGAGGTAACTCTAGGTGCATCATGGGATAGGGACTTGGCCTCGAGCTATCGGAAGACCTTGAGCTTTGTAGTAGGCCAACTCAAAGCCAAAGATTGGCTCCAAACCCATCTGTAAGAATGGAGGCGAGATGAACAACTCACGTGGAACGTTATGGTAAGTACATAACTTCTTTTTTTTTCAGACAGAAATGCTGTCTACTAGGAAACTAATGTTTTTTGACTGGCTTTACATTTCTAAAGGAGTTTTGATGTGTAAATGCGTGTGTAAAATTTGTGTTTAAAACTGTCTGCTTTTCTGACTAAATACTCCTTCAAGATTTGTAGGTTTGTTTACAGGGCAGGTTATTGTGATTGTGGGGGACTGTTGATGGTTTACTTACCTCAGAATCACTTGTTCTCTGATTACTGTTTGTCAAATTGTTTAGGCTTTGATATCCATTTTTGAGATCTCATTCTTGGCTTAACCTATGGAACAGCTACCAGTCTCAGTGATTTTACCTTCTCTTGTGTACAAGATGAAGATGAAGAAAGCTATCAAAGAGTCTTTGGGTGGCAGGCCAGCTCCTATTGTGCTTCAGCCTCAGGTGGGTGACTACCATGACTGATCTTGGTTCTGCAGATTGTTTTTCCCCGGGTGCCTCTGTTGTAGCACATACTGTTATCATGGACTGGAGGATAGCCACATCCTCTGCAGCTGTAAGGATACCCTTGGTGAACAAGGGAGAACTACTCTTGTCAGTCTCTTGGGAAGCAGCAGTTGAAAGTTCTTCATTTAGCAGGGATATGAGCAATGAATCTGGGTATGAGTATGCCTTCTAAGGGTCAGACTTTTTCTAGGGAGTATCCCAGGGAAAGTATAGTGAGAACATTTTGCCTTCTCCTATTTCTTTTTCTGTGGATAAGGATGATTTGCTTGGATTTGATAAGCAATTTATTTCTTCATTTTCCTTACCAACTACTTTATAAGGCAAGAAAAGGAAAATAGTTCCCTGTTTTTCTGACTGGGATTCTTACTCAGAAGCGCATGCAGTGCAGGGGGGTTGGGTGTACTTCAGGAATTTCTTCTCAGTCGGAACATTCTGATTCTGAAGTGTTTCAGATTTCCCTCCTTTTTATAATATCTTTATAAAATTATCACTTAAGACTTAGGTAGACATAAATCATCAGAAAAGAAAGTAAACCATATTAAGGTTTTTCTATTTATGAACATTATATATCATGTCATCAGTCCAACATTACATAATTTATGTAATTATCATCAGTCTTTTAAATAAACTGCTGAATTCATGCCTTCCCTTAACCCTCACTCATTCTTCTCCACCTGTACATTACTCTGTATGCATTGTTCCCATAATTTCTATTTATTTCTATGTAATTTGCTCCTTTCATTTTCTAAACCTCCCTCTTCCAGTTCTTTTATCTCTTTTACTATACTCAGTAATTTAAATACATTTGGTTTACACTTTGATTTCCGTTTTCTAGAAATTGTTTTTGGCAGCCAACAGAATTAAAATTAATAAAGCCTTGTTGTGTCTAGGCAGTTCAGGTCCTGTGTCCCATCTCAAAAAATCACATCCTTAGTTTAAGCCATTTGGTCACCCCATGTTTTTGACAGAGTATTCTGCAGAGGATTTTTAAAATCTGCCAGTTCATTACACTCCCAAAACATGCTTCCAGTTACCTCATTCTTCCTCATCACTCCTCCAAAATGTGCTATCTACCTGAGGAAAAAAAATTGTCTGCATAGGTTATAAAAATACCTGTGCAAACACTTCCAAGGAAAGATCCTACACCTTCTGAACTTTGTTGCATACTTGGGAGCCATACATATGTCCTGTCACTGCTCTCTTGTAAATTGCTTTTTCAGTCTCTCTTCCCAATCTTTTCTAACATCCTCTGATTGAGTCTTGTAGTTATCATGTAGTATTTTATAGCCACTACTAGTTATCCCTTTTTAACAGCAGCTTCTGTTCTAGAGTGGACTAAAAAAAAACAGCATAGCAGGTCTTTCACCTAAGACTCCCCTATCCCTTTCTCTTTGCACTTACTCTGATATTAATTACTGGAAGAGAAGACAGTCTCTAGCCTGCAGTCCAAGCATCTTTTTGGCCTCATCCCACTCTACTACCTTCGCCTGTCTAGTTATTTGCTCTCAAAATCTTGATTCCTTTACCAGTTTTCTCCAGTAAATTCCAGCCCTCTATTGCCTGTTGTCTGTTGTCTGTACCCCTACTTGCAGTCGTCCATAATGGCAAACTCTCCTTTCTGCATTCTCATGTTGGTTAGTTCTTAGAATACTTTCTGCTTTTTTATGAATATAGTATTCTATATTGTTATTCTCCTTAAGGATCTGCATCCAAATTCCACTCTTTCTTTATTTGTTGAACTTCCCTCTGCCTGCTTCGTCATCATCCTCTTCCATTTTGAACTATAACCTTATGCTTGTGTTTTACATGTATATATATGAGCCTTAAGTGTGGCTCAAAAATATCCCTTCAAATCAGTAAGTCCTAAAAACCTTTGATCTGATATTATTAATCCTCATTCATTCCTTACGTATGGGTATCAGTTCCGACCTCGGAACCGAGCCGGCCATCTTCCAAGCTCGCGTCAGCTACAAACTCTCGAGCTAAACTCTTACCCAGAATTCCCTTCTCCCTGTTACCTCAGATTTTGTTTGCCGCATCACCATTCGGTCGTGTCAAGCTGCTTCTCTTGAGCTAAGTGTAGATATTTGTTATCAGACTAGTCTAATATAACCTTTTCTGTCAGAAAAGTTTCTAATTTGTTGTCTGTTACCTTATCGCATTTAGAAACTATATTTCCTTGAGTTTCCTTCTCTTTACTCAGCACTTTTTACCACAAGGTATTTTCTACCTTACCATCATTGTTAAACCCTTCTTTTCTTCATTACCTTCAGGTATTCTTTCGTACCATTGCTGCTACCCTTTTCTTCTTTCTCCTTTTCTATCATGGCAGATAAAAACTGTAGTCCAGAATTTAAAAGGTGTTCAGATTGTGGACACAAATTACCTACATCAGATGCACACTCTCTGTGTGTTTATTGCTTGGGTGTGTCTTACTTATCTGTTGACCTGCCCTGTGGTATATGTAAGAACTTTTCCAATAGAACTTTGATTGAGAGAAAAAATAAGTTGTTGCGGAAGGGACTTCTTAAATCTCCCTTTTCAGAGGCTATATCTGGGTCGGAGGCTTCAACCCCTCCTAGAGCCCATAAGAAAATATCGGATGATCCTACAAAGGCCAAGTCTCTGTCTTCGTCCCCGGCTGGGGACTCCCCACCAACCAAGACCTAAGAATGCTAAGATTTCTGCTTTGGAGCTCACTCTGTCAGCCCCAGTGCTTTTGTTGCCTAGACTTTCGGCACCAAGGCCTTTGGCGCCATCAGTGATTTCAGCTCCATCTACTGTAGCCTTTACTGTATTGGTAAAGAGGGGCTCCTTGGTTCAGACTACTACTACTACTACTACTACTACATCGGCACTGACTGTTCAGTTAGCGCAGACCTTGACCACTTTGGCTCCAACATCTTACTTGGAACCATCGCCTCAGTTATTGACACCAATTTTGTCGGTACCATCTTCGGTACAGGCAACCACTTTGGCACCAATCTTTTTGTCAGTGCAGACCATGACCTTGGCACCAATGATTTCCTCGGTGCAGACACCCGTAGTCCAGTCTCTCTCGGCACCGTTGTTCTCAGTGCAGACTGGTGTGGTGGGCACCGAGCTTGTCTCTTCTGTGGACAGACCTGTTTCTCCCTCAGCTGTGTCCGTGAGGTCCACTAGAAGCCTTTCTGAACACGACGTGTTGCGTCTTGTGAATCAAGTGCTTCTGGCCAGAGGTATCCCGCCCCTCAGGATCTATCCTTCCTTGGGAGGTGATCATCCATCACCAAGGACCCCTTCTTATTCTCCTCCTACATTGCCTTTGAAGTCCCTTGATATAGCACAGTCTTCCCCCTCTATGGTTCCCTTTATGGACCTCACTAAGGAACCGCAGTTGCCTTCGTGGCAGGAGAGTTTTGCTATGACCCAGGATGATAGTTGTGACATACATAATTTGTTGTTTCACAGCCATCCAGGGACTCCAGGTCGGCAGGCTGAGCCACTTAGGGGAGGGGGTGACCCCTGTCCTGGACATTCACCCCTCTTCAGGTGGACCAGCCTTCCAACTGATGGAGAAGGCTCTGGCTTCTGCTGGTGATACTCTGCTGTCTATCTCCCCGCTCTCCTCTGGACTGCTATGTTCACAAGTCGCACCTAGCGGACACTGGGCACAGGGGCATCAGGACGTATTCCCACAGGAAACCCCTTTCTGTTGTCTTCCCCAGCTTCCCCCTCTGAGGAAGTTCACCAGAAAAGTTTGTGAAAGAGGAAGCACATGGACTCCACAGAGCAGTCCCTCACTGAAGACACAGACTTTGATGATGGGGAAGGATCCCCTCGGTCACCCTCTGAGGTATCCTTTGATGATATCTTCGAAATCCTTAAACAGAGAGGTGACTGGCAGCCCTCTAATCCAACCTTTGAGGAGTCTGTGTTCCTGCAGGCTTTTCGTGCCCAGCCCCCTACCTCCTGGGTTACTCCACCTGCCGATGAACTAGTCCGGCTCATTGTGCAGCATGCGTGGAAGGCTCCTGACACCATTGAGGCTATTCCCCGGAGGCCAGATAAGATTTTGTCCCCTCCTGCTATGGATCCCCATTGGTCTAAAGGTCTTCCTGTGGATGCTCTAGTGGTGGCAGCCGCAACCAAAAAGGATCTGGCAGAAGAAGAAAGCCAGACTGTCCATCCACCCAACAAAGAGTCCCAGGCCCTGGACAGGATAGGGAAGTGCACCTTTGCATCAGCGACCTTTGCTATCAGGTCTCTGAATTATATGGCACACTTTACCAGGCTTCAAAGGGATCTAATTTCCGAGCTCTCTGAAACCTTGGCTGTTGCCGTGTCTGTTGAGGTCCGTGACAAAGTGGCCTCTCAGCTGGCCACCATTGAGTCACTATCTAACTCCTTCATGCGACTGATATCTCACACATAAGAAGGAGCAGCTAGAGCAGTGGGTTCAGCTGTGGTCTTGAGAAGACAAGCCTGGATGCGCTTGTGCAATTTCATGGAACCTTTTAAGGCTTCCTTTCTTAATGCTCTCATTGAAGCCTCTTCGTTGTTTGGACCCAAAGTTAAAAGTACACTGGCCAGATGTAAACAGGATGGTAAGACCCTTTCTGCCATAGGTGTCCGTTATTCTTCCCCTCAATGTGCTTTTTCCCGAAACCAAAAGAGTGGGAAGATATGGTTCAAGAAGTCTCAGGGTCCTTTCCATGACACACAGGCCGAGTTCTCCCCCAGAGGCAGAGGGGGAAACTCACAAGGAAGATGCCCCTTTCGGGGCAGAGGGGGTCCGTGTAACCAGGGTTCCAGGGACTCTTTTCCTGACCATTCCTACCAGTGCTTCTGAAGAGCGGCCCAGCTCCTTTCCTCTGGAGGTGGTTGGGGGTCATTTCTCCTTGTATCCTTCTGCCTGGCTAACCATCACCACCAAATCTTGGGTACAAAGGATTATAACCAGAGGTTATCATATCCCCTTCGATCTTTGTCCTGTCCCTTCAAAAAACCTACCCAATGTTCCACCCAGTCAAAGAGAAGAAGCAGCACTAGAGATAGAAAAGCTGTTAAGAAACAGAATCATCCAAATAGTCCCTCCAGACCAGATAGGATCCGGAGTCTACTCAAGACTATTTTTGGTACCAAAGAAAACTGGGGACTGGAGACCAATTTTGGATCTCAGTGTATTGAACAAGTTTGTAAGAGTACAAAAATTCCAGATGATCACAATACAGTCTATCCTCCCGCTATTGGAAAAAGATGATTTGATGTGCTCAATAGAGCTTCAAGATGCGTACTACCACATAAAAGTGGACAGGCAATCAAGAAGATTTCTGTGGGGGAGCCATTCACTACTAGTTCAGAGTACTGATCTTCGGACTCTCTACAGCTCCCAGAGTGTTCACAAAGTGCATGGCAGTCATCACAGTTCACTTGCCACTACAAGGATTCCAGGTGTTTCCATACCTAGAAGACTGGCTCATCTCTGCCCCCACCAGACATCTATAGGAAGATGCCTTGGCATACTCTCTCCTCACTGCACAAAGGCTAGGCATAACCATAAACTGCCAAAAATCCAATCTCACCCCATCTCAGTCCACAGAATTTATAGAGGTCATTTTGGATACAAAGAATTGCAGAGCATCCATTCTAGAGCACAGAATTCTAAGGATAAAGCAACAACTTATCCCAATCCTTTCAAGGGAGAAATCCACAGCTCACTCTGTCCTACAGCTGTTGGGTTCCATGGCAGCCTCCATCACCATTGTCCTCCCTGGCCAGGTTTCATATGAGGCTTATACAATGGCTACTGCTCACCCTATGGTATCCTTTTCAGCATCCTCTTTCAGCCAAGATTCGGGTAACCCACAGGTGAAAACAGGATTTAAATTGGTGGATGACCCACAGCCCATCACAATGGTCTTGCCCCTTCTCCCCCCTGCAACCCAAGGCTACAGTGACAATGGACGCCTCCCTGATGGGGTGGTGGGGCTATGTCAGGGACAGACAGTCCAAGGCACTTGGTCCGAATTGGAGGCCCAACTGCATATAAATGTTCTAGAGCTGAGGGCGGTGCTTCTGGTGTTGCAAGCATTCCATCCCCTGCTGCCATCTGGGACGACTGGGATACAATCAGACAACATGGCGGTGTTCTGGTACATCAACAAACAGGGTGGAACCAAATCTTACCCCCTTTGTCGAGAGGCCATGAGGATATGACAGTGGGCAATGGCTACCAACAGTTTTCTTCTAGCAACGCACATTCCCGGGAGTTCCAACGTGATAGCAGACAGACTCAGCAGGTGCATTCTACAACCTCACGAGTGGTCTCTGAATCCCTTGATAGCAACGGAGATCTTTCACCACTGGGCCCATCATTGCTGCGACCTCTTTGCATCCCCGACCAACTACAAATGCAGCAACTACTTCGCCCTGATCCCCCCTCCGGGACAGTCACCCAGGGATGCTCTAGACCACAGTTGGCCCTTGGGTGTTCTTTATACATTCCTACCTCTCACAGTTTCTTAAGAAAGCCCGTCGGTTGAAGAGCAAGGTGATCCTCATTGCACCATATTGGCCTCGTCAGATTTGGTTCTCCTTCCTTTGGCCTCACCTGCTAGATCAACCATGGATTCTCCATCCAACCTCGGGGTTGATCTCACATCCGCAGAATCTGATTCATCCCAACTTGGACAGCCTGAAGCTCACAGCTTGACTCCTCCAATTCCTTTGATTGCCAGGCAGAATGATCTTTCTTTACCAGCATGGGACATTCTTATTGCATCTCATAAGTCATCCGAATTACTTATCTAAGCAAGTGGAAAAGATTTACCTGTTGGCTGAAAAACAAGTAGACCCCTTCTCAGCACCAGTGTCGATAATACTAGAGTATCTGGCCGACCTATTTCAATCGGGTCTTTCGGCCTCTACCATTAGAGTTCATTTGGCTGCAATATCTAATTTCCATGAGGGTGTCCAAGACTCCTTTCTTATGTCACACAAATTATGCAAGACCTTCATAAAAGGTATGAATCATCTGAAGCCCCATTTGAGAGAACCTATTCAACCATGGGACCTGTCATTAGTTCTACAAGCTCTGACAATGCCACCTTTCGAACCAGCTTCTTCTTGCGATCTCAAATATTTGTCGTGGAAAACCTTGATGTTAAGTTGTCTATCTCGCCTTCATTCTTGCTGGTTGGGTTCGGAGCCGATCCTTGGCTCCGACTCGGCCATCTTCTAAAGCTCGAGAGCTGTTTACTGGCTCAAGGCCTCCCCATATCCCATGATGCCTGGCGCTAGATACCCAGATCTCGTTTGCGGCTTCAGACTGCGAGGTTGTCTTACTGGCTCAGGTCATATATTTTATTGTATGTGTTCTGTATTTACTAAAATTTTACCACTGTATAGCATAATTTTCTTAGTCGTTCTATACCCCTAAGCTATGTTCCTTCAATAGCTTTTATCCCTACTGTTTTTTCTTAGAAACTCGTTTTACTTAGAGAGCCCCCCCCCTCTTTTCCCTTAGTCGTTTAAATTAGAGGCTAACTTTGTCTTTTTCTAGCTGTTAAAAAAAAAGTTTTGTTGTCTCCTTTAGAGTAGTTTTTTGAGTGTGTTAGCTGTATACTTTAGATTGTTAGATTAGTTATACTGCTAGCTTGTTTTTCTTGTGTGTGTGTGTGTGTGTGTGTGTGTGTGTGTGTGTGTGTGTGTGTGTGTGTCTGTGTGTGCGCGTATGACCTTGGTGTGAGTGCATTGTTACCATGTCCAAGGATACTAAAGTGTCTGGATTCAAGAAGTGTGATTCATGCTGTCAGAAGATGTCTCTGACAGATGGTCACACTTCTTGTGTCTACTGTCTGGGCGCTGTGCACCTGCAGGACTCTTGTTCGGTTTGCCATGCTTTCAGCCCGAGTCCTGCAGGAGCATAGGAATAAGTTAATCCGATGGGGTTTACTTAAGCCCGAGGAGTCATCGGCTAACGCTCAGCCCGTGAAGTCCTCCAAGCCACCCAAATCCTTGACTCCCAGTTCGGAGCCATCGTTGGGTGAAGCTACTCCTTCTACCTGGGTTCCGACTGGAACCGATGTACCTGCCTCCCAGTCGGTTCCGACATGCACTTCGGAGCCTTCAGGGGGTCAAAAGAGATCTAGTCTCCCTCCCTGGAGTTGATACGTTCAGCTCTGAGGTCTCCTCTGCTCCATCGGTCCTCACACTCTTCTCAGTCATCAAGACTTTCTGATCACGACTTGGAGAGAGTGATCAGCAGGCTGTTGAAATCGCAGGCCCTAGCAAAAATGTTGTCTAGCCCCGATCATCAGGGGTCGGCTCCATCCTTGTCTGCAGTTATTCCTCCTCTGACTCCTCCCTTGAGTTCAGAAGCCAGAGTTCATTGGGGTTCGAGTCGTGGAACTGTCGGCATCGATACCTTCTCCTTCCGTTCCGTCATCGGCTCCGATCACTTCCTTGGTTCCGTCCTTGGAGGGATCTGGGTGCCGAGACTCCCTCGTCGGCTCCGAGGGGGCTAGTGGCATTGGACCCTTGTCCGACACCATTCTCCCCCTCAGAGCTTTGCACAGGTGAGCTCGGCTCCTACATTGGCTTCGGAGCCATCCCCCTCGGTGCTGAGAGGGATTCCGATCTCTTCAGAACTGGAGCCTTCTCAGCATCCAAGCAGGGATGCCTTCGAGGTCATGAGGAGTGTGCTGGCCTTTGAGTCAGCCCCACGATCATCCCCTTTGGCTCCTCCCCCTATGGTGCCTGCGCCTGCCTCTGCCCCTCCTCCAGACCCCAAGCGTGGGGAACCAGTGCTCCAGGGCACCCCTTTGGGTGTATCTTCCTCTTCCGAGGCCTCCCCTGATCATTCAGTGGAGCCACCTCGTAAGATGAAATGCAAGAGGAAGCATGTTGACTCCCCTGAGTCTGTCACATCAGATACCGACTTAGAGGATTCAGAAGGGTCCCCGAGATCCCCCTCTGAAGATGTCTCCTTCTCAGACATCCTTGAGATGCTTAGGCAGAGGGGGAACTGGACTAACCTGAGCTTTTCCGAGGATGAGTCGGTATTCCTGGATGCATTTGGATCCCGACCTTCCACCTCCGCCTTTCGACCCACTGATGTCCGTCGTGGCTCAGAAGGCATGGTCAGCTCCAGACACAGTGAAACCGACCCCCAGAAGACCCGCTAAATTCATTACTGCACCACAGGGCAAGCAGTTTTTGACCAAAGGTGTCCCCATTGATGCCATGGTGGTAGCGTTGGCCACAAAGAAGGAGTTGGCTGAAACTTCTTCATCTGTCCATCCCCCTAACAAGGAGTCCAGGACGATGGACAGATATGGGAAGCGGATGTTCTCTTCAGTGACCTTTTCCATGAGGTCTCTGAATTATTTTTGCCACTTTACCCGTCTTCAAAAGGATCTCCTTAAAGAGCTTGGAGATACCCTCTAAGATCCATCAGCTGAGGGGGCCCAGGCTAAGGCAGCCTCCCAGCTGGCGACTCTTAATTCAGTGGTGAACTCCTCCTTGAGGCTCATTTCTTATGCAGCCGATGGTGCGAGTAGGGCCACAGGCACAGGCGTTGCCCTAAGGAGGCACACTTGGATATGGCTATGTAACTTTGCGGAACCTTTCAGACCGTTTTTCACCAACACCCCCTTTGATGGTTCCTCTCTTTTTGGATCACAGGTGAAGGACACTCTTACTAGGTGTGAGCAGGAAAGCAAGACTCTCTCTGCCGTGGGAGTCCATTTTTCCACTTCTTCCAGACCATATCCCAAGGGTCAGAAGAGTGGAAAGATGTGGTTCCAGAAATCCCAGGTAGCCTTGCCGGACACACGTGGTGAGTTCCCATCCAGTGGCAGAGGAGGGAACAATAACAGAAGCCGCCGTTGTGGCAGAGGGGGTCTGCAAAACCAGGGCAGTAGAAAATCCTTCTCTGAGAAGCCCTTCCAGCATCCCTGAAGGGTTGCCCAGCTGCCCACCTCTGGAGGCAGTCGGGGGAAGATTATCGCTTTACCCAAGGGCCTGGCAAGACATAACACAAGGCAAATGGGTACAGTCTGTTATATCCGGAGGCTACAGAATTCCCTTTGTTCGCACCCCCTTATGGTTAAACAAGTCCCTTCCAGATGTTCCACCCAATCTAAGGGATCAAGCAGTTCAAGAAGTTTCAAAAATGCTAAGAAAAAGGGCTATCCAGCAAGTCCCAGCAGACCAGCAAGGATCCGGAATTTACTCAAGGTTCTTTTTAGTACCAAAAAAGGCAGGGGACTGGAGACCCATTCTGGATCTCAGCAGACTGAACAGGTCTGTACAAAGAACGAAGTTTCGGATGGTCACGCTAAAGTCCATTTTACCCTTTCTGGGTCAGGACAACTGGATGCTTTCTATAGATCTTCAGAATGCATACTACCACATCAAAAATGGACAGACGCTCCAGAAGATTCCTTCTCTTCCAGCTGGGAGCCAGCCATTATCAGTTCAGAGCTCTGCCATTTGGTCTCACAACAGCCCCCAGGGTGTTCACCAAATGTATGGCTGTAGTTGCCACTCACCTGAGACTGCAAGGATTCCAGGTGTTTCCATATCTAGATGACTGGCTCCTCACTGCTACCACCAGGCATCACCTTCTGTGAGCAAGAGATTACACCATCGAGACTTGCTCCAAACTAGGTATCACAATAAATTTTGAAAAGTCTGCATTGTCGCCCTGTCAGTCTATCACCTTTATAGGCGCAAATTTAAATACAAAAGACATGTCAGCCAGCCTTCCACCAGACAGGGTGTTAGTCATTCGCCGACATATGCAGGTCTTATTAGGATGCAAGAGAATTCAAGTCAGGTTCGTCCTCCAAACTCTGGGTCTCATGGCAGCAGCAATCATACTCGTTCCTCTAGCTCATTTTCACATGAGGATTCTCCAGTGGCTTCTTTTCACCCAATGGTTCTTCCAGCAGCCTCCCATGTCTCACATGATTATGATCACAGAAACATGCAAAAAGCACCTTGCGTGGTGGATGGTCTCCACATCAGTGCCCCAGGGCAGACCATTTGTACTCCTCCCTCCAGTTGCTACGGTGACCATGGATGCCTCCCTGATCGGGTAGGGGGGGCATTATCAGGGCAGAACAGTCCAAGGCACCTGGCAACCTCACGAGTACCATCTGCACATAAATGCCTTGGAGATGAGGGCCATGCTTTTAGCGTTGCAAGCTCTTCAAGACTCTCTTCCTACCGAGACCATTGCAATTCAAATGGACAGTATGTCAGTAGTGTGGTACATCAGCAAGCAGGGCAGAACCAGATCCTACCCCCTATGTCGAGAAGCACTCAGACTCTGGCAGTGGGCGATCTCTTCCCAATGGTTTCTGATCGCAATGCACATCCCTGGGAGATCTAACATCATAGCAGACAGGCTAAGCAGAGCAATTCTCATGCCTCACGAGTGGTCTCTGAATCTGGGAGTGGTGGACCAAATCTTCCGCAAATGGGGCCAACCTTGCTGCGACCTTTTTGCCACCCCCTTCAACAGCAAGTGCAGCAATTTCTTCTGTCTCCTTCCACTTCCCGGACATCCCCCCAGAGGCGTTCTTGTCCGCAATTGGCCTCAGGGACTTCTGTACGCATTCCCTCCTTTTCCCCTAATCTCGAAGCTAATACAGAAAGCTACCGTATTGGGCTGCAAAATGATCCTCATTGTTCCTTACTGGCCTCGACAAATATGGTTCCCGTTCCTGCATCATCATCTTCTCGAGCAGCCTTGGACTCTGGACCCAATTCCAGGCCTCCTGATCCATCAATCAGGTGGGCTGCACCAATCCCTGCAATCTCTCCAGCTCACTGCTTGGTTGCTCCACTTCCAACTTTAGCCAGGCTTCCTGATATCTCCCACTCTGTGCGCAAAATAATTTTATCTTCATACAAGTCTACCACTAGAAAAACTTATGCTAGTAAGTGGAAACATTTTTCCTCCTGGGCAGAGGCTAAGTGTATAGACCCCTTTTCAGCCCCTGTACACCACATTGTGGAGTTTCTTGCAGAACTCTTTCAGGCTGGGTCCACTTCCGCTACAATTAGAGTTCAGTTAGCTGCAATTTCAAATTTTCACATTGGCCTGTCAGAAAGTAATATCATGTCTCATAAGTTATGTAAAGCCTTTCTCAAAGGAACCACTCTGCTTAGGCCCCCAGTGAGAGATCCTCCACCTCCGTGGGATCTGAATTTGATTCTAGCTTCTCTAATTTTGCCCCCCTTCGAACCTGCAGCTTCTTGTTCTTTGAAGTTTTTATCTTGGAAAACCCTCTTTCTCGTAGCGATTACTTCAGCCAGAAGAGTTTTGGAACTTCAGTCTCTTTGTATCCGTCCTCCGTACCTAGTGTTCCACAATGACAGGGTTGCTCTCAGGACTAATCCTTCCTTCCTAAGGTCTCTTCTGAGAATAACTTGAATCAATCCATTGACCTTCCTGTGTTTTTTCCCAACCACTCCAACAGGGCGGAATATAAGTTGCATCAGTTAGACGTTCACAGCAACTACGCTTTTATTTGCATAGAACTAAGGACATCAGAAAATCGGACCAGCTTTTTCTTTCCTATGCTGAAGGTAAACAAGGTCTTCCAGTTTCAAAAGTAACCTTGTCGAGGTGGTTGACTACTATCATCACATTCATCTATCAACTGAGGAATAAAGAATTGCCTGTTAAACCAAAAGGTCACTCCACCAGAGCTTTAGCCACTTCTGTGGCATTTCAGGCTAGGTTGCACATGGAATCTATTTGTGCTGCGGCTACGTGGGCCAATCCACATACTTTCATTTCGCATTATTAGTTGGACGTGGTCTCCAGGAGCAGAGCTGATTTTGGTTCCACTGTTTTGAAGAGTTTGTTCCAATGAGCCACCCAGGATTTTAGGTGCTAGGGATGCTGTCCCAACCAGCAAGAATGAAGACGAGATAGACAACTTAACATAAAGAAGTTATGTACCGACCATAACGTTCCATGTTAGTTGTCTTCTTCTCACCTTCTTTCTTGTGTCCCACCCTCCATCCCTCTATCCTAGTAGACCGAGAAGAGTTCCTTATGGTTTTTTTCACTGGCTGAGTCTTCTCTGGTTATTCCTGTCTGCCTAGTAGTCTCTATGGTAGGTTTTAGGCATTATAGGATAGGATTCCTTCCCTTTTATGTCTGCAGTTAGACTTATCAAACGAGATCTGGGTATCTAGCACCAGGCATCATGGGATATGGGGAGGCCTCGAGCCAGTAAACAGCTCTTGAGCTTTAGAAGATGGAACCCAACCAGCAAGAAAGAAGGCGAGAAGAAGACAACTAACATGGAACGTTATGGTAGGTACATAACTTCTTTTTTTTGGTCGCCAGACATATCTCTGAGCTTCAAGCCTTATGCATCAAGAGTCCACTTGATTTTTCATAGAGATAGAGTGTCTTTGAGAACTAATCCTTCATTTCTGCCAAAAGTGATCTCTGAAATGTCCATTAATCAAACCACTGAATTGCCAATTTTCTTTCCCAATCATTCAAACAAAGGAGAATATTGCCTACATACCCTAGATATTCACAGGCAAATTTACTTCTACTTGAACAGGACTAAGGCCTCTCGTAAATCAGACCAGTTATTTTTGGCCTATTCTGGACCTAGATTAGGATGTGCTGTTGCTAAGGTCACATTGGCTAAAATTTAATCAATTGGTTGAAAGACCTTGTGACCTTCATTTATACTCAACGTAATATTTCATTGCCTATTACCATAAAGGCTCATTCTACAAGGTCGGTGGCAACTTCTGCTGCCTTCCATGCCAGAGCTTCTTTACATGACATCTATGTAGCTGCAACTTGGGCTACGCCTCATACCTTCATCGATCATTACAAATTGGATTTGGCCTCCAGGGGAAGAACATCTTTTGGTTCTATGGTGCTCAGGAATGTCCTTCCATGAGAGCCTCCCAGGAATAGAGGCAGCTGGGGACTCTGTCCCATACGTAAGGAATGAACAAAGATTAACAATATCAGATAAAGAAGTTATGTCTTACCATAACGATCCATCTGTATTGTTGATCCTCGTTCAGTCATTACGACCCTCCCTCCTTCCCCTCCTGTGGCTTCTAGTGGATCTCACCATCCAGTTCTTTTAGGTCGTTTGACCAGAGTTAGCCTCTACCTTCTTTTGACTTGCAAACTCAATCTGAGGTAACAGGGAGAGGGGAATTCTGGGTAAGAGATTAGCTTGAGAGTTTGTAGCTGACGTGAGCTTGGAAGATGGCCGGCTCGGTTCCGAGGTTGGAACCGATACCCATACGTAATGACTGAACAAGGATCAACAATACAGATGGAACATTATGGTAAGACATAACTTCTTTTTTTATTGGAAGGATCAACTTATCTTACTTAACTTTTGCCCTCTTCATCTCTCAGTTACATTTCTTCAACTCTTAATTAATTATTGTCCACAACTTCTTCTCTGGTTGATAAAAGTATCCAGACCCATATATAAAATTAAAGGGACTAAATAAATCTTCACAGGTTGTACCTTACTATCCATATCCATAAACAAGAGCTTCCAGTTTCTCCAGTTTTGTATTATTTTGTTAAGCCTCTTTCTATACATCCTTAGCTACTATAGCAAAAGCCTTTTAATCCATACAACTAAATACTTCATCTTATTATGTCCCCATAAAACATGGCTATTGCTAAACCAATATGGGTGTGGATACATAATTCACAGCTATATACTTTGTTTTTCTTTCATCAATTTTATATCCTGAAAAGAATTGAAACTGTCTCATAATGTTCCATGGCACTTAGATGTCCTTTTCTATTTTTATCAAGTCCAAAATAATATAATCTACAAATAAATCCAACTTTTCTTGATTACCATGCCAATTATATCCTTGCATTTCTGAATCCCTTATTTTATTTGCCATGGCTCTAAATATAAAGCAAATAACAAAGGTGAAAGAGGATACCCCTGCCTGATTCATCTGTTCAAACACAACTTATCAGAGAGGAACCCTCCCACTTTAATTCTTGCCTCTGATCTTTCATATATTCTCCTAATTAACATTAATATTGTGTTAGGGATTACAAATGCTTCATTGCCCCCCTCATAGAAATCACAGCTTACTCTGTTGAATGCTTTCTCTGTATCAAGACCCACCATCAACAGAGGTACTTTCTTACATTCTGCTTCCCTTTGGATCATTATTGTTCTGTTAATGTTGTCAAATATTTGCCTTCCCTCCACAAAACCACACTGATCCATATATATCACTTTTGTTATCACCTTTGCCATGTTTTAGCTAGTGTAAACATAGACTCTTTATAATCATGGTTTATATTTGAAATGGGTCTGTATGAAGCTGGGTGTGATGGTTCTTTACTACCATCCTTAGGTAATATAGCCTCCACAGATTTCTTCCAAGATGTTGGTGTTTCTCCTTCTTTTAAAATAAGGTTAAAATATTCAGGATATTTATTACTTTTCTCCCTCATAACTTCCAAACTTCAACATGAATACTATCTGTTCCTGGAGACTTTCCTGGAGAGTGATTATATACCTCCTTTTTATCTCATCCCCTCCTATCTTGACTGTTAGTTGTTGAGCATTGTCTACCTCTAACCATGACATAATAAAGTCATTCATAAATATTTCCATTTTTTTCTCTCTCTTGATTTCTACATTTCTCTGCTTTATACAACGTTTCATAAATTATCCAATGTATATCAAAAACATCTACAGGATCTGGGGTTATTTTTCATTATAGGCTTCCTCGGTTTGGCAACAACCCTTTCTACTTTGTGCTGTTTAAGTAATCATTCTAAAAGTTTTTTCTGCTCTGGATTTATTATTAGAAAATAGTATCTGAAGTAGGAACTTCATTTGTCAGCAACCTTTGGGATACGGATCCAATCTCGGATCCGAGCCGGCAACTTCTACCACAGCATAGATCCGAGCTCCTAGCTCCTCCCTTTACCCATAATCCCCTGCCTACCCTGACTGACCTCAGATCTAGTTTGCCGCTCTTCAAGCAACAGCTAGATTCCAGAGCTCTTGGCGATTTTGTGAGAAAACAGTTTTTTCTTTCTATTCTTATTGAGTGGTTGTGTGTGCGTTTTAGGTTTCCCCTTAATGCTAAAACTTCTTACTTTTAGCTTACTTAGCTTAAATTTTAATTTAGATTATTTCCTCCCTGCCCCCGCTGGTCATAGCGTGTGTGTGTGTCTTGAGTGTAGGGGCCTAGTGAGTGTGCTTTACTTTAGTTATGTCGGAGGCCCCTAAAGCCATTTTTTCTAAATGCACCGAGTGTGGTCACAAGCTTTCACCGGATGATGGCCACGCTCGGTGCGTTAGGTGCCTTGGGGTTGAACATCTCTCTTCAGGTTGCGCAATTTGCGCGGCGTTCAACCCCAGGGCACTTAAGGATCGGAGGTCGAAGCTGGTTCTGGTGGGCCTTTTACCCCCAGACTCTGCTTCGGCCTTTGGTACTTCGGTGACCGCTACCCCCCGGTAATGGTCACTCCTGCCTCCCTTCCTCCGACCGGGACTCAACCTCCCACTTCGGCTCCAGAGGATAGGGAGTCCAGGAAAGAGAAGCGGAGGGAGAAGCACCTTAAGCGGCGGGCTGAGGACTCTTCATCGGCCCTACCCGCCAAGCGGGCTTCTCCGTCCAGGTCTTCTCGGTCTCCTCCTCCTCAGATCCCCTTGTTTCTCCCCAGGACCCAAGGAGGTGACCCGGTCCCCGTCGAGGTCATCAAGGTGGCACTCCAGGTCGGCCTCGGTGGCCTCCTCGAGGTCCACCTTTAGCATGTCAGATGCGGACATGGACCGGATGATGAGGAGATTCATCCAGGCCCAGATGCAGATGGGAGTGCTCTTGCTTCCCCCCGGGGAGCTCGACCCCTTTTTTCGCCCCTATTGCTCCTTCTCCAACCCGCATTCTGGGTTTGGAGCGCTCAGAGCCGAGCAACGTTGGATCCGGGGGTGCGGCTCCGACGGCTCCCTCGAGTTTGTCGGATCCGACCTCTCAGAACCGTGGGCCTAGCTTCGGATCCGAGGGATTCGGTGTGCTTTCGGCTCCATCCCGGTCGGAGCACACTCATCCTTCGGATCCGACATTCTCGGCGCCGGGTCCGATCCCCGCTTCGGATCCAAGTGGGAGTCGGGTCTTGGATCCGTCAGAGAGCGGCTCCCCCTCGGCTTTCGCTGCGGTGGAGAGGGCACTGTCGAGTGCTTCCAGGCCTCCAGTCCTGGCTTCGGCTCCCTCCCGCACTCCTTCTCATCTGGTCCTGGCTCCCCTCATCCAGCCCTCAGGGCAGCCTACCTCAGCGCCTCTAGGAGTTCCAGTGGAACAAGATACAGCCCGTGAGGACTCCTCGAACAGCCCCCCCGAGGAGGTTCCTCACAAGGCGAAGTGCAAGAGGAGGCACTTGGACTCCCCTGAGAGTCTCACCGAAGATATGGACTTAGATGAAGGGGAAGGCTCCCCTAGGTCACCCCCCGAGGATGTCTCCTTCGGAGACATCATGGAAATGCTCAAAATCAAGGGCGGGTGGTCTGCCCCCAAGGCTTCCTCTGATGAGTCCGTATTCCTTGAGGCGTTTGAGGCAGGACCATCTACCTCTTGGGTGTCCCCTCCCCCCGGCCCCTTGGTGGATCTCATATCCACTAGGGCTTGGAAGGAACTGGACACCGTAGAGCCAATCCCCAAGTGCCCGGACAAAATTTTGAGCCCCCCTGCAGAGAGATCACACTGGAGAAGAGGTCCCCCTGTGGATGCCATGTTGGTGGCTGCAGCCACCAAGAAAGAGTTGGCTCAGGAGAGCCCCACGGTTCATCCTCTGAGCAAGGAGTCTCGCGCGATGGACCGTCTTGGGAAGCGGGCCTTCAGTTCAGCGACCTTCTCTATGAGGGCCTTGAACTACATGGCACACGTCATTCGGATGCAGCAGGATCTAATTAAAGAATACGCTGCCCCCCCCAGGGTCCATGTCGGAGGGAGACAAGGATCTGTACTCCTCCCGAATGGCCACACTCCGCTCTGTTTCTAACACCTCTATGTGGCTCTTGTCTCATGCTATGGAGGAAGCCGCTAGAGCAGGCGGAGTCGGGCTTGTCATGAGGAGACAGGCCTGGCTCCATCACTGTGACTTCTCGGAACCCTTTAAGGCATCATTCGCAAATGCCCCTTTTGATGGTTCTGCACTGTTCGGCAAAACCGTTCGCAACACTCATGTCCAGAGCGAGAAAGACGGGAAGACTTTGTCTGCCATCGGAGTCCGCTTCTCCAGGTTCTTTCTGGTGCCAAAAAAGACGGGGGACTTGAGCTCCATCCTCGACCTCTCTCTCCTAAACCTGGCGGTACCCAAAGAAAAGTTCCAAATGGTCACGTTGCAATCCATCCTCCCCTTATTGCGGGAGGATGACTGGATGTGCTCCATAGACCTGAAGGATGCGTACTATCACATTCTAGTGGACAGGCGTTCCAGGAGGTTTCTCCGCTTCCGGCTGGGAGCCAGTCACTTTCAATTCAGTGCCCTCCCCTTCGGCCTCACCTCAGCCCCCAGGGTGTTCACCAAAGTCCTGGCGATAATAGCAGCCCACCTGAGACTCCAGGGAATTCAGGTCTTTCCGTACCTGGATGACTGGCTCCTTACTGCCCCAACAAGGCATCTACTTTGCTCATGTAGGAACTATTTCCTCAGTCTGGCTTCACTATTAGGGTTAACCATCAACATGACCAAATCCTCTCTGATCCCTACACAGGTGTTGGATTTTATAGGGGTGAGACTGGATTCCAGACAGATGCTTGCGTTCTTGACTCCAGGTCGGCTCCGGAACATGATGTTGCACGTGCAGGCCATCCTTCAACTGCAAACTCCTTCGGCGGAATTGGTCCTGAGGGCTTTAGGATCTATGGCGGCTGCAATCCCACTGCTGCCATTGGCCCGGTTGAACATGAGGGTCCTGCAGTGGATCCCCCAGGTACAATGGTCCCTGTCTTGCTACCCCCTATCTCATCCCATTCCCTTAAGCAAGGTTCGCAGAAGGTCGCTCGTGTGGTGGCTCCAGTCCCCCAATCTCCACGCGGGACGTCCCTTCTCACTACCACCGCCAGTCGACACAGTGACCACGGACGCTTCCCGCCTGGGGTGGGGGGGGGGCATTTTTCAGGCAGGACAGTCCAAGGCACGTAGAACGACGTAGAGACCTATTTGCATATCAACGTCCTAGAGATGAGGGAGGTGCTTTTGATGTTGCAGGCACTACACAGCTCTCTTCCGGTAGGGACGATTGCAGTACAGACAGACAACATGTCAGTCGTCTGGTACATCAACAAACAGGGGGGAACCAGGTCTTACCCCCTTTGCCGCGAGGCCATGAGAGTGTGGGAATGGGCGATTTCCACCAACCGCTTTCTCATAGCAGCGCATATTCCAGGACGGTCCAACATTCTAGCGGACAGGCTCAGTCGTACTATCCTGACTCCTTATGAATGGTCTCTCAACCCTCGAGTTGCAGAGCAAGTATTTGCCCGATGGGGGCGACCTTGTTGCAATCTTTTTGCCTCTCCTTCAAATACCAAATGCAACGATTACTTCGCTCTGATCCCCCCTCCGGGGGAGTCCCCGAGAGACTCTCTAGTTCATGCTTGGCCTCCCGGTCTGCTTCATGCTTATCCTCCTCTTCCCCTGATGTTGAAATTATTGCAGAAAGCCAGTCAGTTGGGGAGCAAGAAGATCCTCATTGCCCCATTCTGGCCTCGTCAGACGTGGTTCCCTTACCTATGGTCTCACCTAGTGTATCCACCATGGATTCTGGATCCCCTCCCGGATCTCATTTCTCACCCTCTCAATCTTCCGACTCTGAACCTGGCCAACCTCAAGCTGACGGCTTGGTTGCTCCAGTTCCACTCCTCATAAGGACTCCCAGGATCTCATCACCTGTCAAAGCCATTCTAGTAGCAGCTCACAAGCCTTCCACCAGGAGGGTTTATCGGAGTAAGTGGAAACGCTTCTCCATCTGGGCAGAACACCGTCGTTTAGACCCTTTTACGTCCCCGATAGCATTGGTTCTAGATTTTCTAACCTCTCTCTTTCACCAGGGGGCTAGTTCTTCCACAGTCAAGGTACAACTTGCTGCAATCTCTTACTATCACATGGGGCAAGAGTCTGGCCCTCTTATCACTTCCAAACTGTGTAAGACCTTCCTCAAAAGTACCTTCCTCCTTAGGCCTCCAGTCAAAGAGGTGGTACCTCCATGGGATTTATTCCTAGTCTTACAGGCCTTGACTGGTCCCCCTTTCGAACCGTCGGCCACGGTTGATCTTAAATTTCTTTCTTGGAAGACAGCCTTTTTGGTGGCCATAACTTCAGCCAAAAGAGTATCGGAATTGCAAGCTCTTTGTGTCAAACCACCACATTTGGTCTTTCACCCAGATAGAGTTTACCTCAGGATCAATCCGTCCTTCCTACCTAAGGTATCTTCAGAAGCGAACATTAATCAGTCTATCAATCTCCCTGTGTTTTCCCCCAACTTTCAAAACAAAGGAGAGTACAAGCTGCATTCCTTAGACGTACACAGACATCTACGTTTTTATATTCATAGAACTGCTGATCATAGGCAATCCGATCAGTTGTTTATCTCCTTTGCCAAAAGTAATTTCGGTAAGCCAGTTTCTAAAGTTTCTCTCTCTCGATGGATTTCGAGTTGTATTCTCTTAGCATATCAGAGCTCGGGAAGGCCTGCACCGCAAGGAGTCCATGCTCATTCTACTAGGGCCGTTGCCACATCGGCGGCCTTTCAAGCTAGGGTTCCCTTGGATGACATTTGTTCCGCAGCCACTTGGGCTTCATCTCACACTTTTATCAGCCACTATAAAATAGATGATGTTAAGTTGTCAATCTCGCCTTCATTCTTGCTGGATGGGGTTCGGAGCCGATCCTCGGCTCCGACTCGGCACTAGCTTTAGCTCGAGAACTCCTTTTACCAGCTCGAGGCAACCCTATATCCCATGATGCAAGGCGGAACTACCTCAGATCTCGTTTGCCGCTTAGCGAAAGAGGTCTCCTTTGCCAGCTGAGGTAAGTTTTTCTTGTTAAATAAGAAAAAAGTTTAGTTAGGGGTTTTAATTTCCCTTCAGTGTTAGGTTAGCCTGTATTAGTACAGCCCACCCTATTCCCTTCCTTTTTAAACTTTTAAAATAGTTTTTTCAGTTAAAGTTTTAGTCAGGCCTAGTTCCCCAAGTTATTCCCTTCCTGTGTGTCTGTGTAGGGATTAAGTTGTGTGTTTGTGGGGACTGTTTGTGTATATCCTTTTAGGATGTCTAGGGAAGGCAAGGTCTCAGGCTTCAAGAAGTGTGACCAGTGCTGTCAGAAAATGTCCCTGACAGACGGTCACACTTCTTGTGTGTATTGCCTGGGGCCTTTGCACCTGCAGGACTCCTGTGCGTTGTGTCATGCCTTTAGCCAGAGAGTCCTGCAGGAAAGGAGGAACAAACTGATCCTCCGAGGTTTGTTAAAACCTGAAGGTTCTCCTAAGCAAGGGGCAGGAAAACCTCTTAAGCCACCGAAGGCTCAGGCTACAGTGTCCAAGCCTCCTCCGGTGGCTCCGGCTGGAGCCGATGCTTCTTCTGCTAGAGTAGTGGGTTCGGTGCCGGCCGGCTCCGATACCCTGACTACTGTTGCCTTGTCGGCTCCGGCTGGAGCCGACACTTTATCCAGCATCGGAGCCGAGAGATCCTCGGCTCCATCTGGGGTTCAAGGGACTTCGGCTCCGATGGCTCCGGCCCGTAAGAGATCCCGGTCCCCTTCGATACTAAGTATTCACTCGGCTCGGGTCTCCTCTTTGTCGGAGCGGAGCCATCGGAGCCGATCTTCGAGATCTTCCAGGCTGTCTGACCACGATTTGGAGAGGGTGGTAAGCAGGCTGTTGAAGTCTCAGGCACTGGCCCAAATGCTCCATAGCCCGTCTCAACAGACTTCGCTACAGCCCCAATTCTTGAGATTCCTCCTCCGACTCCACACCAGAGTTCGGAGCCGGAGCTTCTTGGGACAGCGACTGTTTGATGCCGGAGCCGATACATCCTTCGGCTCCGTCATCCTCGGCTCCGATCTCCTCCTTGAGACTTTCCTTGGAGGGATCCGGTCGTCGGGTTTCCACTGTCGGCTCCGAGGGGCTAGTGGCATCGGACCCTTGTCCGACCCGCTCTCCCTCTCGGAGCTTCGCTTGGTAAGCTCGGCGCCGACATCGCCTCGGAGCCTTCTCTCTCCTTGGAGCCGACCATTCCTGTTTCTTGGAGCGGGTGTGTTCAGGTCTCCCGGGGAGAGGAGCCTTTGAGGTGATGAGGAGTGTCCTGGCCTCTGAGCCTGGTCAACGGTCTATCCCTCTAGCTCCTCCCTCATCAGTGCCTGCAGATGCCTCTTGCCAGCCTCTTGCTCTCAGGCCCAGGGATCCATCGCCCCAGGTTTCCCCACTGGGAATTTCCTCCTCTTCCGAGGTTTCTCCTGACCCTGCAGGGGAACCCCTCGGAAGAGGACATGTAAGAGGAAACACACAGACTCCCTGAGTCTACTACATCTGATACCGACTTAGATGAGTCGGAGGGTTCCCACGGTCCCCTCTGAGGATGTCTCATTTTCAGACATCCTTGAGCTCCTCAAACAGAGGGGGAATTGGCCCTCCATTGACCCCTCCGAGGATGAGTCGGTATACCTGGAGGCTTTTGGATCCCGACCCTCCACCTCCTGGGTGTCTCCGCCTTTCGACCCACTCATGCAGGTAGTGGCTCGGAAGGCGTGGGCGGCTCCAGATTCTGTGGAACCTGTCCCTAGGAGACCATCCAAGTTCATCACGGCCCCTTCGGACAAACAGTTCCTGTCCAAAGGTGTTTCTGTGGATGCTATGGTGGTGGCGGCGGCCACTAAGAAGGAACTGGCGGATCCTTCAGTACCTGTCCATCCTCCTAATAAGGATTCTAGGACCATGGACAGGTATGGAAAGCGGATGTTTTCTTCAGCGACCTTTGCAATGCGTTAAGCTGAATTACCTTTGTCACTTCACCAGGCTTCAACGAGATATTCTCAAGGAACTGGGAGAAGTAGTCCAGGATCCTTCAGCTGCTGGGGCTCAGGAAAGATTGCCTCTCAGCTAGCTATCCTGAATTCGATATCTAACTCCTCCATGCGGCTCATATCTTATGCAGCCGATGGAACGAGCAGGGCCGCAGGCACAGGTGTTGCTCTTAGGCGGCAAGCCTGGATGCGGCTGTGTAATTTTGCGGACCCCTTTAAGGCGTCCTTCACCAACACCCCTTTGACGGTTCGGCTTTGTTCGGACCTCAGGTGAAGGATAATTTGACCAGATGTGAACAAGGACGGTAAAACTCTTTCTGCCGTTGGAGTCCAGTTTTCCACTCCTTCTAGACCATATCCCAAGGGTCAGAAGGGGGAAGATGTGGTTCCGTAAAGCCCAAGGAGCTACACGGACACACGTGGTCAGTTTACCCCTAGAGGCAGAGGGGGTAACAATAATAGACGCCGCCCTAGAGGCAGGGGGGGGTCCTCAGAACCAGGGCAACAGGGAGCCTCTTCCTGAGAAGCCTTTTCAGCATCCCTGAGGTGTTGCCCGACTGTCCACCCTTGGAGGCAGTCGGGGGAAGAATTTTGCTGTACCCAGTAGCCTGGCAATCCCTATCACAAGAGAAGTGGGTACAGTCGATTATATCCGAGGGTTACAAAATCCCTTCGAAAGGTTTCCCGTACCTCTACAATCCCTTCCAGACATCTCACCCGGTCAAAGGGATTTGGCAAAACAGGAAGTTTCAAAACTCCTGGGAAAAAGAGCCATCCAAACAGTGCCGGCAGACCAAGTAGGATCCGGCTTCTACTCAAGATTCTTTTGGTCCCCAAAAGGACGGGAGATTGGAGACCAATACTAGACCTAAGCAGACTAAACAAGTCTGTCAAAAAGGCAAGATTCCAGATGGTCACGCTGCAATCCATTCTGCCTTTTCTGGGCAAGGACAACTGGATGTGCTCGATAGACCTTCAGGATGCGTACTATCATATAAAGATTCACAGACGCTCCAGAAGGTTTCTCCGCTTTCGGCTGGGAGCCAGTCATTACCAATTCAGAGCACTGCCCTTTGGCCTCACTTCAGCCCCCAGAGTGTTCACCAAATGCATGGCGGTGGTCACAGCTCACCTGAGACGTCGAGGATTCCAAGTGTTTCCTTATTTGGACGACTGGCTCCTCTCCGCCACCTCCAAGGATCAGCTTCTTCAGTCCAGAGACTACACCTTACACCTTTGCAAGAGTCTAGGAATTTCGGTGAATTTCGAAAAATCCTCTCTGTTGCCTTGCCAATCTATCACCTTTATAGGCAGAGTTAGATACCGTCAACATGTTAGCCAGACTAACAAATCAAAGGATTCTGGACATCCAGAAATTTGTTCAGCTTCTGTTACAAAGCAGCAAGGTCAAAGCCAGGTTTGTCTTGAAGGTTCTAGGCCTAATGGCTGCAGCCATTGTTCTTCTTCCACTAGCTCGCTTCCACATGCGTCTCCTGCAGTGGATGTTGTTCACGCAGTGGTCGTACCACGATCTGCCCATGAGACACGAGATCTTAGTGACACAGTCTTGCAGGGCTCATCTGATGGTGGGTATCTTCCCTCTTCTTCATCAGGGCCGACCATTTGTTCCCCTCCTCCAGTTGCCACAGTCACCACGGATGCCTCTCTGATCGGGTGGGGGCATTATCAGGGCAGGATGGTCCACGGGACGTGGCAACCCATAGAATACCACCTGCACATAAATGTCCTGGAGATGAGAGCAGTGCTTTTAACGTTGCAAGCCCTCGACGACTTTCTTCCCGCAGGGACTATTGCAGTACAGACGGACAATATGTCCGTGGTCTGGTACATCAACAAACAGGGCAGAACCAGGTCCTATCCCTTATGTCGAGAAGCTCTCAGACTTTGGCAATGGGCGATCTCTTCTCAGCGGTTTCTGATAGCAACGCACATCCCCGGCAGGTCCAACCTATTGGCGGACAGGCTAAGCAGATCTATTCTGATGCCTCACGGTGGTCTCTCAATCAGTCTGTAGTGGATCAGATTTTTCTGAAGTGGGGCACCCTTGTTGCGATCTTTTCGCTACCCTCAAAACAGCAAGTGCCCAGATTACTTCACACTATTTCCTCTTCCAGGCCAACCCTTGAGAGACTCTCTAACCCAGGATTGGCCTCGGGACTTCTTTATGCTTTTCCTCCCTTTCCATTGATTCCACAAGTCATTCAGAAAGCCACCGTTTTGAGAGCCAAATTGATCCTCATTGCTCCATATTGGCCTCGACAAATTTGGTTTCCGTCTCTACATCATCACCTTCTGGTGCAGCCTTGGCATCTGGACCCAGTTCCGGATCTTTTGATCCACCAGTCGGGTCAGCAGCACCGAGCCATTCATTCTCTCAACCTCACTGCTTGGTTGCTCCACTTCCTTCCCTAGCCAGGCTACCAATGATTTCTGACTCAGTCAGAGACATTTTGGTGTCTTCTTTAAAGTCGTCCACTAGAACTGTTTATGCTAGCAAGTGGCGACGTTTTTCTATTTGGGCAAACGCCAGAAATATTGATCCTTTCACCGCTCCTATACATTCTGTTTTGGATTTCCTGGCGGAGGTTTTTCATTCGGGATTGTCATCATCTACAGTCAAAGTACAAATGGCTGCTATTTCCAAATTTCATGTTGGCTTGCAGGACAATAACATCATGTCTCATAAGTTATGCAAAGCCTTTTTGAGAGGAGTTTTTCTCCTAAAACCGCCTGTGAAACATCCTCCTCCGCAATGGGATCTGAACTTAATGTTGGCATCCCTAATTCTACCTCCTTTCGAACCGTCTGCTACGTGTTCTTTAAAGTTGTTGACATGGAAAACTATATTTTTGCTGGCTGTTACCTCTGCAAGAAGAGTTTCTGAGATTCAGGCCCTCTGTATTCGTTCACCTTATCTGGTGTTTCATAAGGATAGGGTTTCGCTCAGAACTAACCCTTCCTTTCTTCCCAAGGTTGTATCTCAAGCCAATATTAACCAATCTATTGATCTACCAGTTTTCTTTCCTAACTATTCTGACAGAGCTGAACAGAAGCTACATTTTTTGGATGTTCACCGCCAGCTCAGGTACTACTTACATAGGACTAAACAAGTTAGAAAATCAGACCAATTGTTTGTCTCCTATGCAGGAAACAGGTTGGGTCTTCCAGTATCTAAAGTGACCTTATCTAGATGGTTGACTTCCACCATTTCCTATGTGTACTCTCTAAGGGGCAAACAACTATCTTCTAAGCCAAAAGCACATTCGACCAGGAGTCTATCCACTTCTGTAGCCTTTCAGGATAGACTTCCCATTGACACTATTTGTGCAGCAGCTACTTGGGCCATGCCTCATACCTTTGTGTCTCATTACAAGTTGGATTTGGCCTCCAGAGATAGGGCCAGTTTTGGTTCCACTGTTCTCAAGAGTCTGTTCCATTGAGCCACCCGGGATACAGGTGCTAGGGACGCGGTCCCATCCAGCAAGAATGAAGGCGAGATTGACAACTTAACATTTAGAAGTTATGTACCTACCATAACGTTCCATGTTAGTTGTCTTCTCTCGCCTTCTTTCTTGTGTCCCTCCCTCCTTCCCCCTGGCCTGGACAGATCTTGGAGAGTTCCTATTTGATTGCTTCCTCTGGAGCATTGTTATGAGGACTTCTTTTAGGAACCATGGTTCCTAATTATATTAGGATAAGTCTTTAGCAGGGTTAGTTAGCTACCAAACGAGATCTGAGGTAGTTCCGCCTTGCATCATGGGATATAGGGTTGCCTCGAGCTGGTAAAAGGAGTTCTCGAGCTAAAGCTAGTGCCGAGTCGGAGCCGAGGATCGGCTCCGAACCCCATCCAGCAAGAAAGAAGGCGAGAGAAGACAACTAACATGGAACGTTATGGTAGGTACATAACTTCTAATTGTCTCCCGAGGTAGGGCGTCCTTTGGCTCTGCGGTGCTCCGGAATATCCTTCCATGAAGGCCACCCAAGATTTAGGTAGCTGGGGACTCTGTCCCAAAGGTTGCTGACAAATGAAGTTCCTACTTCAGATTAAGAAGTTATGTACTCACCATAACTTTCCATCTGAATAGGTATCTTCATTTGTCTGCAACCATCCCCCCCTCCTTCCCCTTGACCAAAATGATCGTTCTTGAGGTTCTTAGCATCTGTTCCCTTTGGGACACTTTTATCAGCTGTGCTATGGGGCAAACTTGATCTGAGGTCAGTCAGGGTAGGCAGGGGATTATGGGTAAAGGGAGGAGCTAGGAGCTCGGATCTGTGCTGTGGTAGAAGTTGCCAGCTCGGATCCGTATCCCAAAGGTTGCAGACAAATGAAGATACCTACTCAGATGGAATGTTATGGTGAGTACATAACTTCTTATTCTTAACAACAATCTTTCAAAACTTCTGCATATTATGCAGATACTCGCTTATTTTTCATTAGTACTCTGCATTTGTGCCTCGTCTTGTTCTGTGAGAGTCCCCTTATTCTGCAATACCTTTAACCGTTATCACTCTCTCTAAGTAATTCATATTACTTCTTAACTATATTTCGTTTTTCTATTATTTCTACAATTTTTTAAATTCCATTTTCATTTTATTCCACTCATTGGCTATAACTTCTGAAGATATTTATATTTTCCCTAATAACTATCGAATAATTTCCACTACCCATTCTTTATATTTCTCTCGTTTAACAGGTAGGTAGGAAAGTGGCAGTATCTCATTTTTACTTCATTGCCCTGTACTTTTATCTTAGTTGTCATTGGTGGATGTTCTCAAGTAGTCATTGGATGTATGTCGAAGGTTTAAATTAAATGCAAATGTTCATGTGAAATATAATTTTTATCTAGTCTAGCCCAGTTGTTATACCTTGGAGAACAGCATGTAAATTCTATCAGAATTCCTGCTACTGAATTCAAATCTTCCATACCAAGTATTTTCATAACTTTCTTCAGAAATCTACTCTCTTTTGTTATAGTTTTGTTATATTTTACCTTCTAGGTCCCCATGATACATCTTTACTATTTGCAAATCAAGTTCCAGTCCCCACTTATAAGTAATATTCCCTGATGAGACCTAATTATTTCTCTCAAAATGTTCTTAAGCTCCACAATAGCAGGCAGTTTTGGTGGAATATAAATAAAAAACAGTGTAATTCACCTACCTTGCCAGTAACCCTTTTCTACCAGAAATATATTGTTATTGCCTTTTTTCCTCTTCTATCACTGTTGGACTCCCTCTAGCAATTAATATAATAACTCCCCTTTCATTTGATCCTGATTTTCTGTTGAAGATCTTTTTCAAAATAATTTCTTTGTCAAGTTCACATGTTCATTTTTTTTCAAATGTGCCTACTGCAGCTCAGCTGTTTGTACTCTGCATTTCTTAATATAATTCATTACTCTTTCCTTTTTTTTCTATTTCTGTAAGGCCATTTAAATTTCAAGATATTATGGACAGTGTAGCCAAATAGCTATTGTTTCCATCTATTATACATGACAGTTTTATTGAATGTGCATTTCCATCTTTTGTGTTACATGCACACTCTTTTGCAGGCTGATTGTTTATACATCTGTTGCTTCCATACCATTCAACTGTCCAGATTTTTGCCTTATATTTTTAGTCTGTTCCTCTTAAAATTTGTGTTTTTCTGGCAAATCATTGAAGATTGAAGTCACTGCTAACAACAACAAAAAAAAACTGTTACTCTGATAAATTTTGAGAGCAATATTTAATATCTGTATCTATTTTTGGACCTTTGCTCTACCCCTTAATTATTTTAGGCTTTGTCAAGATTATTTGCACTAAGAGGTTGAGAGTTATGGTTTCTTCTAATTTACATTTGAACCTGTGCCACATTTTTCAAGACTTTTTTGTTTTAATGAAAACCTTGAAATAAACACTAAATTCATTTTCAAAATATCCCCATTCCTATTAACCTAGAACAAACAACACAAAACTATGTACACCTTCAAAAAAAAATGAAGTTTAACCCTTTAGATAGGAACAACTGCCTCAAATTGATAGGTGCACCCACAGGCATTACCTAACCTAAAATTAAGATTACCAGTGCTGAAGTGTATGCTGCAACATGTGTTCCCAGTTGCAATGATTTTATTATCTGTTATTTTCTTGTCTCTATTCCCCTGCCAGATGTAAGAAAATACTCATATGCTTTCATAAAACCTAAGGAAAAGTGCACATGCTGTATCTTTAAATAAAACTAATGTATACTGTGCTATTAAATGCATTAAAATATTAAGACTGCTAGGAAGGCTGCTATCTCTTTTTCACGTCTCATTATTTCAAATGATATTTTTCAGTGAACTGCTTGCTTTTGTAGCTTTAATATTTGCATTTATCTCAGCAAAGAATGCTCAGAACTCTCATAATTAGTTACTTGCCCGTGCAGACAGCTTGTCTCCATGGAAAAGTGCTCAGCAATGAATCTTTGTACATTTCACTCAGAACACAACCCTTTAACTGCAGACTTCTTGGCTCCAGCTATATTTGCAGATGTAAGAAACTTAGCATTTTTATGGCTTTCATCATTTTATCTTGCTTACAAAAACATTTGTTTATAGCTTAAGCAAAGGACATTCATTTAGACATTCACCCTTCTAAAAATAAACAAAAATGTGTTAATTGTATATAACATATAATCAGTGCAATTTTGCACCTCACCCCCTCCCCAGCAGATCAAGATCACAGTATATTAACACTAAAGTTGCTTTTGTCCAGCCTTTCTTATTTTGTTATACAGCAAAACATTTAAAAAAGTATTTGTTTACTTTAATATCTTTAACACATCCAATAGTCACTGAAAAGACTCCTCCCGACATTTACATTACCAGTGACTACAGGAAACTACTTTACTGTATATAATATGCAGTTTATATCATGAAATGTTTTATACATATACTAATAGGAACAAAAATATTTTACTTATAGTAACTCCCCCCTTTTAGTGTCCTTCCAAAAAGTAATAACATAAAGTGGGGGTATATGCTTTACAGTCCAGTCTACTCACAAATTTGACAAAGTCAACAAAAGTCCTGTTTTGTTTTCCAATCACTTAGTCTTGCAAAGCCATATTTCTCAAATGTGATTAATGCTCATAATCTCCTATTTATTCACTGAATTCAGTGTTTCTGGTAGTATTCCTGTTCATCTCCATCTCCCAGCACTAGACTATGGTTCAAGTCCAAGGTACTCCTAATTCTTCTGGTCAACTCTTGTGATTTTTTCTGTCTCTCAAGCATTTTCGGTACATACGTATTATCACAACTAGATTTCCAACCTGCCAAAATTTGTCATGTTTGGATGAAAATGTTTATGTTGACTTTAAAAGGGGTGTGTAAAGTACTAATTATTACTCTGTCACATTGTGTGTTAGTCCAAAGCATAAAAATTGGCAGGAACACCACAGCTTCACACAGTCAAAATATTTATTTGTAAAAATGGACCAGATAAGCACTTTCATGTTGTAAAACCAACACATCTTCAGATCATAAAAACACAAAATTACAGCTCAGTTTAAAAACAGATGTTCAATCAGCTATGTTAATTCATCACTTCATTAAACCAATTCCCTCCCTTTCAGTACAGATTTTAAAGGGACACAAGCACTAATACCAGGATGTTTATCAACCTGTAGCGTCAAGATCCATTTAAGTTCTACTGTTTCAGTATAGTTAGTGAGATAAACATCCTGAGTGAAGCTGTGGTGTTCCTGCCAATTTTTATGCTTTGTATTTTTGGTTATTATTTGGCAGTTACCTTTATCAGTGGCGGGACTTGGTTCTTGTAATTGTGTATCAGTCAGGAAGAGGAATAACCATCACATTTTGTTTTTGTTGTGGACGTAGTTTTCCAGCATATGTCAGTGTAACATAAAATCCACCTGACTGCTGCTTCAGAGTCTTCATTAGCCAATGTCATCCTTGTTGAGTTTCTTAATGTATGGCAACTTTGAATGATATTTCCTCATGTAACTGTGAGTATTGCTTTGATCATGTGTTTTCCACCTCACACTATTTTAGCATTGCAAAGGCAATGCTATTAAACCCTTTCACTGCACGCTGGAAGATGTATAGAATTCCAAATCATGCATTTTACAAACTGTTGGTTTGCCGACTGTTTTACCATAGGTTGCAGTCTTCATAGTAAGGGATGTGTAATGCACGTAATCTTGTTTTTTATTCCTGGAGAGTGACATTCAGTATTTCACAATTGTGTTTGCATACTGTGATATTTTTAATTTCTGACATTTCTCCTTCTCCTTGTATTCAGTGAATGTACTGTGCATCGCTTACAGTTTTCATTTTCCAAGTACCACTTTTCTAGTGTAATATTACTCTTATTTATTCACTTGTCTGCATACTTTTTTGTGTAAAATGTTTTGGTTACAACGTGTATAGTAAACATTTACAAACATGTAAGAAATAAACTGGTCCTTCCTCACAGGACTCTGAAGCAGCAGGCATCTTTATTGCATTTTTTGTTAAGTTAGGTTGGGGAAGGATGGTGGCTAGGAAGAAGAATTTTTCCATTAGTCCTCTTCCAATGTCGTAAACAATGTCACAGAATACTACTGAAGATGAAGACCAGTACTTGCTTGGGCAGTCCACTCCAGTCAGAGCATTGGTAGGGACCCCATTCCAAATATCTATGGCTAGGGTTCATTTTGACTAGGAGGGTGGAAGAGGAAGCAAGCAAGTAGGTTTGTTAAGTTAACATAGATTTTCAAAAAAACATTACAAATTATGGCACATTAGGAATCTGGTAGCGATAATACGTAAGTGCCGCATTTCTTTGGAACATTGGAAAAGGTTTCAATAGCAAAGTCTCTGTATGAACTTTACTGTCAGAAGAATGAGAATCAGTGCCCCCTTCTGCTTGGTGGCTCACCTTTTGTTGGATAAACTTTTTTTTTATTTCCTCCTTAACCTGTTTTGCACCAAAAATATCTTTTATCCCCCAAGAACAAATACTCTGAAAATGGAATCTGACACCTTCCTCTTAAATTCCATGGTTACTGAATAAATTTGCTTCTCTTTTGCCTGGTGTACAGGGAATAATCAATCTGATGTTAATCTTTTTTCCATTCATTACGTATAGGTTCAGTTCCGAGCCCTCAGAACCAAGTCAGCCTAATACCAAGCTTGTGCCAACCAAAAACTCTCGAGCTAAGCTTCTACCCATAGTGCCCTTCTCCATGTTATGTCAGATCTCATTTGCCATGTAGCCGTAAGGCCGCGTTTCAGCTGAGCTCTCAACTAAGTGGAAAACTTTTGATAATTTTTCAGGATATTTTGGATATCTCTTATTTCTTGTTGTTAATATTGATATTTCTATAACTTTGAAGCTATATTTAGACCTCTTACCCTTATGTTTCTACCTGTTTGGTAACATTTAAGTACCATTGGTGGTACGGCCTTTCTCCCTACCCTTATGGTATTTCCTAAATACCATCATTGTCATTTCATCTTCCCTTTTCAGCTAACTGGTTGTGTGTTTTTGAGATATATTTAGATAGCTATAGTGGATATATGGACATATTAGACATGGATATAGTAGAGTCAGAACTCGTTGCTTTAGTTTTCTAGCTTAACTTGTTTGTATTTTTTCATGATGTCTGATAAAAAGGGCATGTCGGGGTTTAAGCATTGTACTTCATGTAATGGTAAACTGCCTAACAGTGATTCCCATGATGACGGTGTTTATTGTTTGGGGGTGCCCCATCTTTTGGTGCAACCCCCTTGTGTGATTTGTCAAAGTTTTAGTCAGCGCACCTTGAAAGAGTGCAAAAACAAGCTGATTCTGAAGGGCCTCCTTAAGTCGCCCTTTTCAGAGGCCCTTTCTGTGACGGAGGTCTCTTCCCCTCCAGCCAAAGATAAGAAAAGGTCCCACTCTGTCCCATCTTCACCATTGGGTGACCAGTGCAAACCTGTAAAGCCCAAGTTGCCTAAGTTATCTTTGGAGCATAAGTCCGCCTCATTGGCACCGATCTCATCTGGTCTGGCTACAACTGTTCCTATATCAGCATGAGTTTTGGCTCAGATACTGTCTCTGGCACTGACTGCTGACCTTCCAAAGACTACTCTGACTTCAGCACTGAGTGCCGCTTTGGCACAGTGCATGCCTTCGATGCCTATCTCTGCAATTACGCTTGCTACTGAACCTCCCGTGTCAGCTCCGAGTGCCCCTTCAGCACTGAGTCCTTTCACGGTCCCAGTAATGACAATTTTGATGCCACTTCTTCCGATCTCCAAACTTGAGACATCAATGCCAGTAGATTCCACACCATGGACCCGATACTCTCCATCTACAGATCCATTTCTAGGGCAATTTTACAGGGCGTTCCTAGAACAACCTGACTCCCTATTGGGAGTATCCACTATATCCACCAGGAGCCTTTCTGAGGTTGACGTGGTACATCTTGTGGACCAGCTGTTGACAGACAGGGGAATACCCACTCCTCCTAAGACCCATCCTCCTGCAGGACTTGGGATGACTTCTCAACAGACTCCATCCTGCTCTCCTCCTTTGACCGTACTAGTTCCAAAGTCTTCAGCTCCAATGTCCTTTTCAGAACCCCCCATCTCGGCACCTGTAGTGGACCTCACTGGGGCTCCAGGACTATCCCTTTGGCCTTTGGTCCCCGCTGAACTGGGCCTTCCTCAACCCAGTGATTGGGCTGTAGGCTGTTTGGCTCATGGCACGGTTCCGAGTGTGTCTGTGGTTCCATCCACAGTGCCAGGAGTTCTATCTGCACCGATCCTGCGAGACTGTATCTTGGGGAGCAGGTTCGATGGAGTGGGGTGTGACCCCGGTTCCGAGATTGTCCTTCTCAGTTCCGGGCTCCCATCCCTTTTCGGGCAGACCTGCTTTCCGAGCTATGGAAAGGGCAATTGCTTCTGGAAGCATTCTACCGACGTCAGAATCCCAGAACTCTTTTCCCCCTGAGCTACAGCTGACACAAGCCATCTCCCCGGGACACCAGGTAGGAAAGTCGCAGGAGACCACATTACAGGGCACCCCCTCTTCTGAGTCCTCCTCAGAAGCCCCCGCTGAGGAGCCCCACGGAAGAGATCATGCAAGAGGAAGCACATAGACTCCCCTGAAGAGTGTCTGACAGATTATACGGATTTCAGTGACAGTGAAATGTCCCCATGGTCACCCCCTGATGATGTCTCCTTTGAGGACATCCTTGAAATGTTGAAACAGAGGGGTGATTGGAAGCCCACTTACCCTTCTTCTGAGGAGTCCGTGTTTCTGTAGGCTTTCCGTGCCCGGCCATCAACCTCTTGGCTGACCCCGCCTGCAGATGAGCTGGTACAACTCTTGGTGCCGTGCCCCTGGAAGAACCCTGATTCTGTTGAGTCATTCTTTCTGAGACCTGTCAAGATACCCCCCTCCCCACCAAGGGAAACCTACATTGGTCAAGAGGTTTATCAGTCGATGCTATGGTGGTGGCGGTGGCCATGAAAAAGGATCTCACCAAAGAGAGTCATACTGTTCATCTACCCAACAGAGAGTCCCAGGCTGTGGACAGATTAGGGAAGTGAGTTTTTGCTTCAGCGACTTTTGCAATATGGTCTCTGAATTACTTGGCACATTTTACGAGACTCCAAAGAGATCTGGTTTCCGAACTCTCTGTAACACTCGCAGGACAGGTGTCTGACAAGGTAAGGGACAAAGTTGCCTCACAGCTTGCAACCCTGGAATCGATCTCCAGTTCGTCCATGAGGTTGCTCTCACATGCAACCAAAGGGGCGGCTAGAGCGGCAGGTTCAGGTGTAGTTATGAGATGCCATGCCTGGATGCACCTCTCTGACTTTGCAAACCCTTTCAAGTCTTCCTTTCTGAATGCTCCAATTGAAGCATCTTCCCTTTTTGGCCCCAAGGTGAAAGACACCCTGGCCAGGTGTAAGCAGGATGGCAAGACCCTGTCTGCTGTAGGTCTATGTTTTTCCAGTCCTCAATGTTCCTTTTCCAGGAACCAGAGGAGCAGAAAAATGTGTCACAAAAAATCTCAGGGTCCTTTCTGTGCCACACATGCCGATGATACCTCCAGGGGCAGAGTGGTTAACAATTCTGGAAGACGCCCCTACCGAGGCAGAGGGGGTCCACATAATCAGGGACCCAGGGATTCTTTCTCTGGGCAGCCTTACCAGCGCTCTTGAAGAGCGGCCCGATTGCTTTCCTCTGGAAGCAGTCGGAGGACGTTTCACTCTGCACCAAGCTGCCCGGCATTCAATAACTTCCGATCATTGGGTGCAGAAGAACATAACCAGGGGCTACACCATTCTCCTCATCACTTATCTAAAACTTTCGACAAAACTTCCTGATGTTCCACCCAGTCAAAGGGAAGAAGCAGCTGCAGAAATAAGCAAGCTGTATCAAAAACGAGTCATCCAGTTAGTCCCACCAGACCAATGCAGATCCAGATTCTACTCAAGATTCTTTTTGGTGCCAAAAAGACAGGGAACTGGAGACCAATTCTGGATCTCAGCAATTTGAACAAGTCTGTTGCCCAAATAAAATTTTGGATGGTCACAGTTCAGTCCATTCTCCCTTTTCTAAGGGAAGGGGATTGGACGTGCTCGATAGGTCTCCGGGATCCGTATTACCACATCAAAATATAGGCAAACACTCCAGGAGTCTACTTCGCTTTCGGCTAGGCAGCTAGGAGTCAATCGCTACCAGTTTTGCGCCCTGCCATTTGGACTCTCTACAGCCCCCAGAGTGTTCACAAAGTGCATGCTAGTGGTTACAGCTCACTTGAGACTGCCAAGGATTCCGGGTGTTTCCATATTTGGATGATTGGCTCCTTACCGCCCCCACCAAGCATCTTCATGTTACAGCCCTGCAATACACTCTTTCCCTGGTGAGACTTTTGGGGATAATGATAAACTGGGAGAAATCCAACCTTGCTCCAGCTCAGAACATAGAATTAATTGGAGCAGTCTTTGACACCCGTTCTTGTCTGGTGTCGCTCCCAGCTCACAGACTTCAGAGATTGAGGCTCTAGCTCTGGGTGATACTCTGTCAAAACAAATCCTTAGCTAGGGAGGTTTTTCAGATTTTAGGATCCATGGCAGCTTCCATACCAATAGTGTCTCTTGTGAAACTGCATATGCGAATACTTCAATGGCTTCTGCAATCTCAGTGGTTTCTGAATTACCACCCTCTATGTGTTCAAATTCAGATAACCAATTGTTGCAAGCAGGATCTTCTTTGGCGGATGAGGCCAGACACAGAACTTTGGAGCCTTCCATTCCACCCCCCCCCTACCCAAAGCCATTGTGACCACGGATGCTTCCCTAATAGGGTATGGGGGGCCATTTCCAGTGAAAGACAGTCCAAGCCGCATGGTCCACTTTGAAGGCCAACCTGCATATCAGCATTCTAGAACCGAGAGTGGTGCTGTTAGCGTTGCAAGTATTCTAATCTGTTCTCCCTTCTGGAATGATTGCAGTTCGGTCAGACAACATGTCAGTAGTCTGGTATATCAACAAGCAAGGAGGAACAAAGTACTATCCCCTGTGTCAAGAGGCCATGAGAATTTGGCAGTGGGCAATAGCCTCCAACCGCTTTCTGATAGCAATACATATCCCTGTGAATTCCAACATAATTGCAGACAAGTTGAGCAGATATATTCTCCTGCCTCATGAGTGGTCCTTCAATCCCGAAGTAGCGGCAGAAATTTTCAGCCGTTGGGGCCAGCCTTGCTGCGACCTATTTGACTCCCCATCAAACAACAAATGCAGCAGCTATTTTGCCCTATTCCCCCCACAGGGGGAGTCCCTGAAGGACTCTCTGATTCACTACTGGCCCATGGGACTGCTATATGCCAATCCCCCCATCCCTCTTATTCCCCAATTTATAAAGAAAGTTATTTGGTTAAAATGCAAAGTGATCCTCATAGCCCCCTTTTGGCCTCGACAAGTTTGGTTCCCCTTCCTTTGGCCTCATTTGTTATGTCAACCATGGATTCTGGACCCTCTTCTAGACCTGGTTTCTCACCCCCAAGGGTTGAGTCACCTGAACCTATCCAGTCTCAAGCTGACAGCTTGGTTTCTCCACTTCCGTTAATCGCCAGGCAGGATTACCTTTCTTCACCTGTACATGACATTATTCTGGCCTCTCATAAGCCATCCACCAGAAGACTATATCTAGACAAATGGAAGTGGTTCTCTATTTGGTCTAAAAAAAGGTTGCTAGATCCGTACTCGGCTCCAGTCACAGCAGTTTTACAATACCTGTCAAAATTCTTCGAAGGTGGAGCTGCAGCTTCTATCATATGAGTACATCTAGAAGCTATCTCTAACTATCATGATGGGTTGGATGATTCTCCCCTCATTTTGCTTCGGTTATGCAAAACCTTTCTTAAAGAGGTCTCTCACGTTAGTTCTTCAGTCCATAACTCAATCCCCTTTTGAACCTGCAGTGAAGTGTCACCTCAAATTCTTATCCATCACGTCAGCCAGACGAATTTCTGAGCTTCAGGCATTATGCATGAAAAGGCCCTATTTAATCTTCCACAAGAACAGAGTATCACTCCGGACAAACCCATCTTTTCTCTCCAAAGTTGTTTCAGATTTTTCCATCAATCAGACCATTGATTTGCCAGTATTTTTCCCAAATTTTACTAATAAAGGGGAAAACTGTCTACATTCTTTGGATGTAGACAGACAAATGAGGTTTTATATAGACAGGACCAAAGCAATGTGTAAAACTGACCAACTTTTCATTTCATTCTCTGGGCCTAGAATTAGAAATTCTGTCTCCAAGGTCACTTTATCAAAATGGTTAAGGGACTGAATATGCTACATCTATTCACTTGCAAAAAAAACTGTACCACAGGATGTTAAAGCCCACTCTACCAGATCTATGGTAACATCTGTAGCCTTCCATTCCAGAGCTTCTACGGATGATTTCTGTGCAGCAGCCACATGGACTAACCCCCACACTTTAATTAATCAATACAAATTGGATATGGTCTCCGGAGGGAGAGCTGCCTTCGGCTCAATGGTACTCAGGAACGTTCTTCCATAAGGACTGCCCAAGGAACACAAGGTAACTGGAGATTCTGTCTCATCAGTGATGAATGGAAAGAAAGTTAACAACATCAGATAAAGAAGTTATGTCTTACCATAATGTTCCATCTGTGTTGTTGATCTTCTTTCATTCATCACTTCCCACCCTCCTTCCCCCTCCAAAGGCTCCTGGGGGATACTTTGAGTCCAAGTGGTAAGCTAGGGCATTTGCACAGAAATGGCCTCTGCTTTACTAGTACAAGATGGGAAAACTTGATCTGAGGTAACAGGGAGAAGGACACTATGGGTAAAAGCTTAGCTCGAGAGTTTTTGGCTGGTGCGAGCTTGGTATTAGGCCGATTCGGATCGAAGGGCTCGGAACTAAACCCATCAGAGATGAATGAAAGAAGATCAACAACACAAATGGAACATTATGGTAAGACAACTTTTTTTCTACAATTACTCTGCTGTCTCCATTTTTAACATTATTTCCTTCTTCCATAGTTTTGCCAGGATCAACTCTTTCTGCTGGTATGATTGCATTTTTACTAATATAGGTCTTGTCTTTCTGATGGCCATATTTGGTTCATACACTCATTATCGCCTTTCAATTAACAAATCCTGCTGTGGAACACCAGTCATAGGTTCATAGGTTCATAGGTTGGTACTAGGCTGTCAGCCCTAGGGCCTATACAAGCCTAGCCATAACAATTCCCTGGCTATTTCTTCCCACATTATTTACTTTCCTGGACCCCTGTCTAGCAGGGCGACTGACGTGATCCCTGGGGTGAATTTCCTTTCTCCCATCCAATCATCAAGGTTCTTCTTGAAGAGGTCCAAAGAGGCACTCTGCTTGACATGTATGGGCAATCTATTCCAGAGTCTGGGGAGTCTCTGGGTCAGGAACCTATCCCTCCAGCATGTTTTGTTTATTGTGATGACAAGGTTTAGATCCCTGGAGTGTGTAGCTCTGAGGGATTGGGATTTCTTTAAGTGTAGCATGTCCAACAGCTCTGGGTTTGACATGGCCTTGTATGTTAAGCAGAGATCGCCTCTGAGTAGACGATATGCAACAGAGTATAGCTGGAGTTTTTTAAGGCGGTCAGCGTAGGGCATCTGCTTTAGGCCTGTGATTCTTTTAGTGAGGTATTTCTGAGGCCTTTCCAGTTGTTGCAGATGTCTTGAGAGGTACATACCAAATGGGGTGTTGTATTCTATAATGGGTCTAATGAGGGATGAGTACAGTGGGACAATGACCTCCTTTTTTCTGGATGAAAAGCCCTTCGTGATGAGGTGTGCCACATAGAAGGATTTCCTGACTGTTGTGGCGATGTGGTTATCGAAGGTGAGACCACTGTCCACCTGTGTCCCTAAGTCTCTTATCACACTTTCTGTGTTTAGTGTACTGCCACCTATATGGTAATTCATGGATACATGTTTTTTCCCAAAGGGGATAACAATACATTTCTTGGCATTGAGCTTGAGCCCATGGCTCTGGCACCAAGCATCTGTTTCTGTTAGGCCCTTTTGTAGAGCATCCACATCATTTGGGGATTCAATAATGGCTCCCAGTTTGCAGTCATCTGCAAACTTTGTTAGCCAGAGTCCCTTAGTGTTGACCTGTACTTCAGAGAAGTAGATGCCAAACAAGAGCGGCCCCAGGATTGAACCCTGAGGTACTCCACTTGTCACTTGTCTGGAGCTGGATTTGGAGTCGGCTACTTTTACAGTGTGGGTTCTATCAGTAAGCCATTTAGCAACCCATTGGGTGACATGGGGATTAATGCCCAACTTCGTAAGTTTATCTATAATTCCAGAGTGGGGGATGGTATCAAAGGCCTTGGCAAGGTCTAGATAGGCTGTGTGGACCACCTTACCCTTGTCCATGGCTCTGGAGACTGATTCAAAGAAGTCAATCAGGTTCAGGAGACAAGATCGGCCCTTCACAAACCCAAACTGGGTGGGGTCCAGTGTTTGAAGGTTGCCAATGTCTTTGTTTATAAGTTCCATGATAATACGCTCCATGGCTCTGCAGATAAGGCTTGTCAGACTGATGGGACGGTAGTTTCCGGGATCCAAGGTGGATCCCCCCTTGTGGATTGGGATAACTGTAGCTCTGCGCCACTCAGTGGGCATGAAACCTGAGGTGAGGCTATGATTAAACATGACACTTAGGTGAGGTGCCAGTTCATATTGTAGTTCATGTAGTACACAGCCCGGGATGTCATCTGGTCCCATGGATGCTGTATTCTTGGCTTTAGAGAGTGCGTTTTGTACCTGTGTGGCCGTTATTACTGGAATTTGGCAATCTTCCGGTATTGAGATGGGCCATTTAGGGGGTGAGAGGGGGGTGAAGTTGGCACTGAATCGATCTGCCAGGATATTGGCAATATCCTTTGGATCAGTATATTTAATGCCATTCTGTTTTAGCTCAGAGCAGATCTGAGCATTGCCATTTAGATTCTTGACATAGTTATAGAATGCTTTGTGGTTGTCTTTGGAATCTTTGGCAATTTTATTTTCGTAACTAGCTTTGGAGGATTTTATGAGGCATCATTTCTTACTGAGGCTAGTAAGGCAGTTTATTGCATCCTGGGATTTTCCTCTTTTCTGCAAAAGTTTCTTCCTTTTGTTGTAAAATTTGTTTATGGCAGGGGACCACCAGATTGGCTTCCTTTTTTTGGATGAGAGCATTTTGGTTCTATTTGGGATGGCACGATTCATGCATGAGTGGATGTGCTCGTACAGTGCCTTAGTGTAGGATTCAGCAGTTGAACTTTCAGTTCCCGTCTGCATGGGTGTTATGAAGTTTGTCACTTCTGACTTGAGTAGCATGAAGTTGGCTTTGGAGAAGTTTTTTATGGTGGTTTCTTTACTGGGGGGTGGGGGTGCGGGTGGGATGTGGATGTTAAGGGTGATTAGCTTATGGTCAGACCTGACTAACGAGGGGTGACCATAGGTATGGAGCACTGATTTCCCATGTTGGTAATGACCAGGTCTAGGATATTGGAGCCCCTGGTGGGACTATGGATTAGTTGATCTAGGGCATTGGAATTTATGAATTCCAAGAACCGTTGCGCAAAGGTGTTGGGACATGAGTAGTTTTCCCAGTTAATGGCAGGGTAGTTAAAATCACCCAGTATTAGGGTGTTTGGTTCTATCTTAATATTTTCCAGTATGTTTAGAAAGGTGTAGTGAGAATCTTGGGGTATGGTGGGGGATCTGTAGCAAGCTACAATTTGGATTGCAGTCTTACCTAGTGTTAGTTGCACTTGGAGAATTTCAGACGCATTGTGTTGGCCAACTAGCCTGGTGGTGTGAATATCCTTGGTGAATATTGACACTCCTCCACCTTTAGTGTTTCGGTCCTGGTTTGGTGGCTGAAACGTGTGGTAAGAGTTGTAGCCTGTTATTGCAGGGGTGCTCTCTGGAGCCTTGAACCAGGTCTCAGTTACTGCACAGATATCGATGTTCTCCATTTTTAGGAGTGCCTCGAGAGAGTGCATTTTGAGGTTTAGACTTCTAGCATTGAGTAGCATTACCTTCAGATTTTGCATGCTTGTACCTGTTACGGTGGTGGTTTTGTCCTTTGAAGTTTGCCTAAAAAAGGCACTATAGGGTGGCAGAGCCTTAGCCAGTAACCTGAATCCCAGGGTGACAGGTGCAGACCATCTCTGGCAAAGCATCGTGGTCTGTCAATCATGTCATCCCAGGCAGACAGATACTGGATCCCCTTTGAATGACACCATAAGCTTAGCCAATTGTTGAAGTCAATCATTTTATCCTTATATTGTGGTATCATTCTGGGCGAAGGCAGGATGCTACTCAGGGCTAGGGTCATACCTGCCTGGGCCACATGATCCGAGAGCTCTTCCATGTCTCTTTTCATGCAGTCCAGGGAGGTGCGTCTCAAGTCATTCACTCCAACATGGACAATGACAGAGTCATATTTGTACTTGTTGTGGAGTGACTTGAGTGCATGCGTTATGTGGCGGATCCTGGCACCGACAGGCAGCTGACTGTAATTTTCTCCTTATTCAACCTGGTGAGAGGGACATCAGTGTGCGGACTATAGAGTCACCTATGACTAAAGTGTTAGGTACATTGTCTTGCCTTAGGGGCTGTTGCTGGGTGGCACACTGGTGTTGTGAACTATGTGACACATTGGTTGTGATTGGTGTTTGTTTGCATTTCAGCTTCAGAGGTCTTTGCTGCTTGGGCAGGTTACAGTTAAGGGCCTCTGCATATGTGGATTTAGTGTTGCTATATGTGGGTGTTGGTGGTGCGGGTTTAGAAGGGCTATGTGTTGCTTGAGATGTAGTGTGGGTGTTAACCTTCTCCTCTTGACTGTTTAGCACAATCTTGGGTGGAGAGAGCTTTGCTTCCATTTTGGCTATGTAAGTGCATCTCTCACAGGTTGTAGTGTTGGGTGGTAGGAGGAGAGGGTTGTCTGTGTACATGAGGCAATTGCTGTATTGCCCCAGTATGCCCAGATTCACCAGGTGGACAGGAGAAATCACCGGAAGCTGACCCTTGGACATGCTTGGTTTGGGGCTTTTTTTTTTTCTTTGTAAAGTATAGGAGCTGTTTCCTTAGCAAGGTACTTTGCAATTATAGGCTGTTTAGTGCCTACTATTAATTTCTCCTTGTTAACAAGGAGAGTTCAGTGTGTGTATGAGTTTAAGGCTTCCTAGTGCTTTCCAGCAGGTATTAGAAAAAGTGCTAGTCACAGGGATGCTTAAAGGTAAGATTGAAAAGAATGCACTCTGCAGTGTGCACTAGAGAAGTTAAATGTGAAAGTAGGTAACTTGAGTTTTACCTGTTTAAAAAGTTAAGGTTTAGTGGAGAGTTACTATTTTTAAAACAGCAAGATGGATTGAAAGGCGTGGTACTTTTGTGTTTTGGTACTATGAGATACTGTAGGATTGCTAATAAATTTAAATAATTGAAGGGGTGGGATTTCAAAAATGATGATTTTGTGATTACTCACATAAGCCAGTGAAAGTAGAGAGAAGTGAGATATATGGTCAGATTAACATAAGAGGCGGGCAACTAGAAAGACAGTGGTATTTAACAAGACAACTTAAATGGGTGGAAGGGCGGTAAAAAATTCTGCCTGACTCAGAACAGAGAGAGCTGTGGTCTCTTTTGAAGTTTTAATATGCTGTTAAAACAGAATGCAAGCAAAACACAAAGTAAAGAAAACAAACTACAGTATTCAAAAAATAGAAAGACAATACAGTAATACAAAAAATAACAGCAAACTAACCTTTCCTTCACAGCAAAGTGTAGCAGAGTCTGGATAAGCCTTTCTGGTAAAGCCAGTTCCTTATTTGTTCTTTCATAAAATTACTACAATCTGTTTCTTCCTGTTTCTCAAGAAGACACGTACTCTGATAGCGTTTTCTTCATGTCAACCTCTGAGTTTTACAGTTTTATCTATTCATCAGAACAGCTAGTTAAAGCTTCTGTTTTTTACCAGCCTTTTGTTATTTCAGTTGATATAGTCCTTTTCAGTTTGAACAGAATGATGTTACCGTTGGATAGAAAATTTATTATGATTTTTTACAGTTGGACATGCCTAAGTCTGTAACTATGCCTTCTGTTTTGCTTGCTTTAGAGAATATTTTTCTTGCTGCTTCTAGTTTACCTGACAGTCAACTTCCTGCCCCCTAGGAAATCTGACAGGTTTTACAAGGTACTTCAGAATCATAAGTATTTATTTTCTAACCCTAAAGCAGATCTGATAGGGATTCCACATCAAAAACTGCTACTGCTAAATAGATTGCTGCTGCTAACTTCATTCCTTTTGACAAAGTTAGGGTAGAATGTATATTCTTCTACTGCTTTAACTTTCAGAATTTTATACTGTCAAGATCACATGCTAAATGATTTTATCTTTGGAGAACATATAAAAATTAATTGTTAACCTTCCCTCTTATGAGGTAAAAAATCTTTGAATGCCTCTCTAATATCTGCTTCTTATGTTACTAAGAATGTTTTAAAGTGTGCTTATGATAGTGCCTGATACTACTTCCAGAGTTGCTGTTCTTATGATAGTCATGACAAGATTTGCTTGACTTCATTCTCAAAACCTTAGTGAAGATATTATGGCTGTAATTTTAAATTCTGCATTAGATGAGTAAATTCTGTTTGACCCTTCTGCAGCTGAGGTGCTCAAAAATGTGTTGAGAGAGGAAAGTTGATTCAAAGATTTACTCAAAATTTTCAGCTTTTCATTTTCAAGGAAAATAAAAAAAAATGTTTCTTCTTCCTCGGCTCCCTTTTTCAGTAATCTATTCAAGCAGTAAGATACCATCAAACAGATAAAAAAAACAGTGGTATGGAGGCTCTGAAATGAAGGGGAAAGACTCAAAGACTCAAGAGCAATCCTTCCTGTCAGTATGACTACTTGCCTGTTCAGGCTTTCCTCCCTTCCTAATGTGGAAATCTCTCCAGTTATCTGCCCATCATCCCTTATAGCACCAGATTGCTTCAAACAATAGGGGGTTCTAAAGGTACTTCAAGAGGGGTACACTTGGCAGTGAAAATCCTTCCCTCCTTTCTAGGGGATTCCTCCTTCCCAAGTAAACCAAGTCTCCTTGTTACCTCCAATTCTGAACCAAATCCTTTTTAATAAGAGTATTAAAACTAGTGTCTACCTGCCAGATAGGCAAAGGCTTTCATTCATGGATTTTTCTGGTACCATCAAGAGGAGGAAATTAGAGGCCTCTACTAGACCTTTCCTTTCTAAATCTTTTTTGTCAACATTCCAGAGTTCAGAATGCTATCCTTTCGGTACTGTTTGACTCATGGTAAACATACAGATCTAAATTACTAGATTATCATCACATTCCTATTGCAAGCAGTTTAGATGTTTCTTAAGATTTCTCTTAGGTGTTTCTAAAGATTTTCTGTATCTGGGTTACATTATTAGATATTCTTCATTTTCACTGCTGCAGTAGCCTTTAGATTGTATGAGTTGTGTCCTGTTTAGGACACAACAAACAGTCAGCTTCAAAAAGCTATGGCTCCCTCCCTCACCTTCACTCTGACTGCTAATTGGTCAGGGGGGTCTACTTCATATAAACAAAATCCCACTTACCCGACTTTTATAACTTTGAGCCGAGAACACCCAAAGTCTACAACACCGACTGCTCGGAACACTGACATTTAACTAAAGGTAAGTAACCCGTTGGCCAACCTGACAAACAAACTGAAACAAATGCAAAGAAAACACACCCATGTGGGGGACTTTGCCCCCTACCCCCATAACTAAATATACTAACTCCGAGATTGCAGTATGGTGGCAATCAGGGGCAAAGGTCAGCATGCTGCCCAAGCAGTTACTTACCTTTAGTTACACTTCAGTGTTCCAGGTGGTCAGTGTTGTGGACTTTTGGTGTTCTCGGCTCGACATTATGAAAGTCGGGTAAGTGGGATTTCATTTATATGAAGGAGACCCATTGGTCAGCCATGTGGAGGGTAATCAGCAGCAGAAGTGAAGCTTTCTCATGAACAAGGACCTCCGAAGCTAGAATGCAAACAAACACCAGTCACAACCAAAGTGACACATAGCTCACAACACCAGTGTGCCACCCAACAACAGCCCATATGGCAAGATAGCATACCAAACACTTTAGTCATAGGTGACTCTATAGTCAGGCACACTGATGTCCCACACACCAGGCTGAACAAGGAGAAAATTACAGTCAACTGCCTGTCGGGTGCCAGTATCCACCACATAACGCATGCACTGAAGTCACTCCACAACAAGTACAAATATGACTCTGTCATTGTCCATGTTGGAGTGAATGACTTGAGACGTACCTCCCTGGACTACATGAAAAGAGACATGGAAGAGCTCTCAGATCATGTGGCCCAGGCAGGAATGACCCTAGCCCTGAGTAGCGTCCTGCCTTCGCCCAGAATGATATCACAGTATAAGGACAAAATGATTGACTTCAACAATTGACTAAGCTTCTAGTGTCATTCAAAAGGGATCCAGTATCTGTCTGCCTGGGACGACATGATCAACAAACCACAATGCTTTTCAGAGATGATCTGCACCTGTCACCCCTGGGATTCAGGTTACTGCTAAAGCTTTTGCCACACCTATACTGCCTTTTTTAGGCAAGGTTCAAAGGACAAAACCACCACCGTAACAGATACAAGCATGCAAAATCTGAAGGTGATGCTACTCAATGCTAGAAGTCTAGACCTCAAAATGCACTCTCGCGAGGCACTCTTCAAAATGGAGAACATCGATATCTGTGTAGTAACTGAGACCTGTTTCAAGGCTCCAGAGAGCACCCCTGCAATACCAGGCTACAACTCTTACCACACTTTTCGGCCACCAAACCAAGACCGAAACACTAAAGGTGGAGGAGTGTCCATATTCACCAAGAATATTCACACCTCCAGGCTAGTTGCCCAACACAATGCATCTGAAATTCTCCAGGTGCAACTAACACTAAGTAAGACTGCAATCCAAGTTGTAGCTTGCTACAGATCCCCCACCATGCCCCAAGATTCCCACTACACCTTTCTAAACATACTGGAAAATATTAAGATACAACCAAACACCCTAATACTGGGTGATTTCAACTACTCTGCCATTAATTGGGAAAACTACTTGGGTACCAACACCTTTTCCCAACGGTTCTTGGAATTCATAAATTCCAAAGCCCTGGATCAACTAATCCATTGTCCCACCAGGGGCTCCAATATCCTAGACCTGGTCATTACCAACATGGGAGATAGATGCTCCACACCAGTGGTCACCCCCTCATCGGTCAGATCTGACCATAAGCAAATTACCCTTGGTATCCACATCCCACCCCCACCCTCCAGTAAGGAAACCTCCATAAAAACTTCTCCAAAGCCAACTTCATGCTACTCAAGTCAGAAATGACAAACTTCATGACATCCATGCAGACGCGAGCTGAAAGATCGACTGCTGAATCCTACACTAAGGCACTGTAAGAGCACATCCACTCGTGCATGAATCATGCCATCCCAAATAGAACCAAGATGCTCTCCTCCAAAAAACGGAAGCCAATCTGGTGGTCCCCTGCCATAAACAAACCATACAACAGAAGGAAGAAACTGTTGCAGAAAAGAGGAAAATCCCAGGAGGCAAAAAAAACTCCCTTACAAGCCTCAGTAAGAAGCTGAGATCCCTCATAAAATCCTCCAAAGCTAGTTACAAAAATAAAATTGCCAAAGATTCCAAAGACAACCACAAGGCATTCTATAGTTATGTCAAGAATCTAAATGGCAATGCTCAGATCTGCTCTGAGCTACAATGGAATGGCATTAAATATAGTGATCCCAAGTATATTTCCAATATCCTGGCAGATCGATTTAGTGCTAACTTCACCCCCCCTCTCACCCCCTAAAGGCACCATCTGAATATCAAAAGATTACCAAATTCCAGTAATCACGACCACACAGGTAGAAACCGCACTCTCCAACACTAAGAATACAGCCTCCATGGGACCAGATGACATTCCGGGCTGTGTACTACATGAAATACAAAATTAACTGGCACCTCACCTAAGTGCCATGTTTAATCATAGCCTCACCTCAGGCTACTTGCCCACTGAGTGGTGCACAGCTACAGTTATTCCACTTCACAAGGGGGGATCCACCTTGGATCCTGGGAACTACTGTCCCATCAGTCTGATGAGCCTGATCTGCAAGGGCATGGAACACATTATCATGGAACTTATAAACAAAGACATTGACAACCTTCAAACACTGAACCCCACCCAGTTTGGGTTTGTGAAGGGCCGATCTTATCTCCTGAACCTGACTGACTTCTTCGAATCAGTCTCCAGAGCTGTGGATGAGGGTAAGGCTGTTCACACAGCCTATCTGGACCTTGCCAAGGCCCTCAACACCACCCCCCACTCTGGATTCATAGATAAACTTGCTAAGCTGGGCATAAATCCCTATGTCACTCGATAGGTTGCCAACTGGCTTACTGAAAGAACCCAGACTGTAAAAGTAGCAGACTTCAAATCCAGCTCCAGACAAGTGACAAGTGGAGTACCTCAAGGTTCAGTCCTGGGACCGCTCTTGTTTGGCATCTACTTCTCTGAAGTACAGGCCAACACTAAGGGACTCTGGGTAACAAAGTTCTTAGATGACTGCAAACTGAGAGCCATTATTGAATCCCCAAATGATGTGGATATTCTACAAAAGGGCGATACAGAAACAGATGCTTGGTGCCAGAGCCATGGACTCAAGCTTAATGCCAAGAAATGTATAGTTATCCCCTTTGGGAAAAACTATATACCCATGAATTACCACATAGGTGGCAGTACACTAAACACCGAAAGTGTGATGAGAGACTTAGGGACACAGGTGGACAGTGGTCTCACCTTCGATAACCACATCACCACAACAGTCAGGAAATCCTTCTATGTAGCACACGTCATCACTAAGGGCTTTTCATCCAGAAAAAAGGAGGTCATTGTCCCACTGTACTCATCCCTCATTAGACCCATTATAGAGCACAATGCCCCATTTGGTATGTACCTCACAAGACATTTGCAACAGCTGGAAAGGCTGCAGAAATACCTCACTAACAGAATCACAGACCTTAAGAAGATGCCCTCTGCTGACCATCTAATAAAACTCCTGCTATACTGTGTGGCATATCGTCTACTCAGTGGCCATCTCTGCTTAACATAAAAGGCCATGTCAAACCCTGAGCTGTTGGACATGCACCACTTAAAGAAACCCCAATCCCTCAGAGCCACACGCTCCAGGGATCTAAGCCTTGTCATCACAATGAACAAAACATGCTGGAGGGATAGGTTCCTGACCCAGAGACTCCCCATACTCTGGAATAGACTTCCCATACATGTCAAGCAAGTGCCTTCTTGGCCTTCTTCAAAAGGAACTTTGACGATTGCAGGGGAGATAGGAAATTCACCCCGGGGATCACGTCAGTCGCCCTGCTAGATAGGGGTCCAGGGAAGTAAATATTGTGGGAAAAAATATCCAGGGAATTGTTATGGCTATGATTGTATAGGCCCTAGGGCCGATAGCCTAGTACCAACATATGAACCTATAAGAAGCAGCTAAGGGGCTTCATAGGAGCAGCATTCAGATTACAGCTTTATTTGTGGCAGATAAGTTCCCACCTTAGAACTGTTCCACACAGATTTGTTGCCCTTTAAAATAAGAAAAAAAATACTGAATTTTTTTATTTTTATTTTGGGCTTTTAAGCAATATTTCCCCTTTAAGAGAACTGTTGTTCTTTTGAATAATTGAAGATCTGATTTTTCATTCTTCCTTAACACATGGGTTCAGATCCAATCCTGGGATCCGACTCGGCGGCATACAGTAGACTTTGGATCCAACTCTCGAGCTCCTCCCCTACCCATAATGCCTGAGTCCATCCCCAGTACATCAGATCTTGTTTGCCACCATCGTGTTCAGACACGGGTTCCTCTCTTGAGTGTGAAATTAGTGAATTCTTGTGAGTTCTTTACATATTTTGTTCTAAAAGTTTCTTCTAAGTTATTCTTATTTGACTTTCCTGTCTCCCTCTTAGCTTTTGCACAACATTTGGCTTTATACTAATTTGTATAGTAGTTTCTCTCGTACCATAGCTGGCATTGTTTTCCCCTATTACCCTTTGTCAAAGGAAAAAACTTCAAAGACCAATACACGTAAGGTTCAGTTAAGGCACATTTAATAACTTGCTGCAAGAAGACAAAAACATGCAAATACAGGATTTTGCCTAACTACTAACAGGAAGTATGCTATTCTTATACTATTCTACAAGACATGGCCTTCTATGGCTGACGTAATTAAACACAACTTTCAGTATTGTTTTACAGCAGATGTTACTCAGATTTTCTGCTGACATGACTGGATTTATGAAAAACATTTTGAGAAAAACAACCTGGCCTTGGTGGGCCCTAGCCTGTTACAAGCTTCTATTGTGTAGTTCTAATACATGTATTACATTTCAAGGTACTTCTCTAACTTAGGCACAAGCAAATGCTGATTGCAGTTCGTATTTTCACGCAGTCTTTGTTCTAATTATCTATAGCTTCTGCAGCTGTGTATTTTCTCACAGCACAAGTGGAACTCCTTGTCTAAGTCTCATAACATTAATACAAGTGATATTGTTTTATTCATTATTTTCCTGACACAAGCAGAAATTATCTGCTTTCCTGTAAATTTCCAAAGCATAAGCAAAGATTATAGCTGCGCATATTTCATGACAATACAAGGTTAGAAAGCTTCTGCAATTCGTACAGATGTATGCAGTGTGAAATAGAATAAATGTGTTAACCCTTTTCAAGCCTTAAATGCACTAAGCATACTACTAATACATACACTAATACATATTTTTCTGACATTTCCCCCCTTTTAATACTTTTATTCTACTTTCAAAATAAGCATAAACAGTTTTTTTTCTTCCCCTAACCTCTTCCCACTTATGATTTGCAGTTAAGAGAGTCATTCAGTTTAAACTTATGAAAGCATTTTCAGTCTTTTAACAGTTCTTCAAACTCAGTACTTTGATATAAGGTTTCAGAAACTGACATATCTATAAAGTCTTTAATCATTCTTTTCATGCAGAGGATGCCACAGAAAACACATACTCCCAGTAGGAGCATTCCTACACAAATGGCAATCAGGATGTTCATTAATATAGTACCCCACCCCTCAAACCATTTCTGGAAAAAGTCCATCAGTGGGTTTGGTCCTGGTTTAGTCATGGCCGACACTTGCTGAATTACCTCAAAGTGATTGTCTATCTCATGTTTATGGTCAGGAATATACGAACAGCACTCCTCCTGGATTAAAGCGCAAGTACCGCCTCTCGCCGCTAGGGTGAAGTCGAGAGCCATGCGGTTTTGAAGCACTACAGTTCTCATGGCATTCAGTTCATCAGTCACCAATTCGAGAGTGGAAAAAGTTGCATTGCTCATTACTTCGAGAAGTTTTGACAGTTTTCTCAGCTCCCAGATTGATTTCACTGCTTCATATGCTGGTAATATGCCTGCCCACAATATAACACTATCACTCAAGTCCATGTGTGTCAGTCCATTGCCTATAGAATGATGGTTTTTCCAACGCGCATCGATTTGCCCCACTGGATTCACAGGTTTCTTGACGACTTCTCGGACATTCCGAATTTTTCCTCGAGGCAAAACTGCAGTGTGTCGTATGGCCGGAACCAGGTAACCCAAAAAACAACTGCCGGACTAATTCTCAGGTAACCACTTGCATGCCTTTCTGCCACATACAAAATAACAGTCCTCTACTTTAGTAGTAACTTTGCTATGAATATACACTTGCCCTGCATGAAACATTTTTCTATCAGTTATAGACAGTTGTTTATAAAGAACAGAATTATGTTTTACTTCATTAATTGTTTTGTGCATCAATTCAAGAAATTAATCATAGTTTGTATTACAATAAGAACCTGCATTGTTAGCTTTAGTGTAACATTTATAAGGAACAGTCACATTGCAATTGCTCCAACCCCCCTGAACAGTATAATTTTTATAAAAACACACAGTTCCATTTTGTGGAACAGACAAGTGCAATGCTATTTTATCTTGTGATGTAATGGTTGAGGTATCATAAATCAAGTTTCCCCAGGTCTCGTTGACCCCTAGGGGGACTGTAGTCATTAATAACCCCCCGTATGCTGTCGGCAAATCTGTGCAAATCCAGCAATTCGAAACATTGAAAGTCTCAGCATACACATATTTAATTGCCTGGTAAGTGTTGAAGTTTGGATGCCAGTCTATGAGTAATGCTTCACATTTATTCAGTTCAGTTTGTGTGGCTGGAAAAAGGAATGGCCACAGCAAAAAGATTATTGTCACTAGTACAGTTAATAGGATGATTATGCAATACTTCTGAGGAAATGGTTGTTCTGCATTCCTGTTTTTCTGGATTCTATCATTTTTGCTCTTGACATGTGACACAATTTTTGTCCAGTTCAAAGTTCTTAACTAGTTTGCAGTGCGTCAGGTGGACCCACGAGGCATGCTCTGCGATCTTGACTGTAGTGGGTGTTGACAGAAGCACTTGATATGGACCTTCCCACTTTGGTGACGTCCAATTCTTCTTCTTTATTGTCTTCACCCAGATCCAGGTACCTGGAACTACTGCCACTTCTGATGGTCTGGGTTGTTCTTTATCTGAAACAGAATTTGACTGCAACAGATGTTTAGAATTCAACAAATTTCTCATATACTATGCTAGTGTGCAGTCGGCTTCCTGGTCTGCGGGCATGAGAGGTTTCCACTGAGGTATATAATAAGCCCTTCCAAATAGTTTTTCAAAAGGTGTCAATCCTTTTGCATTTGGAACAGTTCTCATGCTCAACAGTGCCAGGGGCAGACAGTACACCCAATTTCTCTGTGTTTCTTCTATTAACTTCCTTAGCTTACTCTTTAAAATCCCATTATGCCTCTCTACTAACCCTGCAGATTGCGGATGATATGCACAATGATTTTTTAAAGAAATACCAAAATGTTTACTTAACTGTTGTATGGTTTGGTTCACAAAGTGTGTACCATTGTCACTGTAGATCCTTTCCGGAATGCCGAATCTAGGGATGATTTCTTTAACGAGAATTTTTGCTACGGTAGCCGCATCTGAATTTTTAGTCGGAAAGGCTTCCACCCATCTGGAAAACATATCTACAATGACAAGACAATACTTTTTATTTTCACATTTGTTCAATTCTATGAAATCCATACAGATAGTATGAAACGGATACGGTGGTGTAGGGAAACTCCCTTGCTTGGGTTTAACGCCCATTGTGCATGATGTTTGTTACAAACATGGCACATTAAACAAAATTTTTTTAGAGTAGTTTAAGAATCCATATGTCATGAACACTCGGTTTACCAGCTGTACCATCCCCCCTGTTGAGACATGGCATTGCCCATGGCTCAACAAAGCTGCATATCTAAACATATTAGATGGTAATATCGGTTTCCCTTCTTTAGAGATGTACAGCCCCTTTTCGAGAATTGCTCCTCGTTTTACCCATCTTTGTTTTTCAGCTTGCGTAGTAAGTGTCTGCATTGTCTTTAACATTTCTAAGTCTAAAATCTCAGAGGGCTGTAATTCCTCATTCAAAAGAAATACTTCTGAAGCTGCCTGTTTTGCAGCTGTATCGGCTCTCGCATTACCTTTTGAGATCCTATCCTGTTGCTTGGTATGTGCTGTGCATTTACAAATAGCTACTTTATGAGGTAACTGAATAGATTCTAAAAGATCTAAAATAAACTGTACATGATTGATTGGTTTGCCAGTAGATGTTATCATTCCTCAATTTTTCCACTGTTGCGCAAAAACATGTACAGTAGAAAAAGTGTACTGGCTGTCAGTAAAAATGTTCACACATTTACCCTTTGCTAAGGTACATGCCCGTGTCAAGGCAATCAATTCTGCTGCCTGTGCAGATAAATTGTGTGGTAAGGGTTTTGCTTCTATAATCTCAGTATCAGAAACTAATGCATATCCTACTAGGTTCTGTCCTGCAGGACCCCTTTTGCACGAGCCATCCACATAGTATGTCACCTCGGCATTATCCAAGGGGACATCTGTAAGATCTTTTCTAGGCAGTGTCTTTTGCTCAGTCGCGTGCAGGCAGCTGTGCGGTGTGCCATCTGCAGGGGTTGGGAGCAAGGTAGAAGGGTTCAAAGTCGTGCATCATTCAATTGTCATATGAGGTTGGCTCAACAATATAGTCATACAGGAAAGATGCCTAGCAGGGGAAAGATATGCTACCTTCTCTTGCAGTAAAATAACTGAGACTGCATGAGGCACTCTCAATGTGAGAGGGTGGAAAAAAACTACTGAGGCCGAAGCCTGTACTGCCATTGCAGCTGCAACTACTGCTTGAACACAGTGGGGTAAAGACCGTGCCACTGGGTCTAGTTGTGATGAATAATAAGCAATAGGGCGTTGCTTGTCCCCATGCTGCTGTCTTAACACTAATGTCATATAACCTTACTTACAATCTACAGTTTGGAAAAAACATTTATGATAGTTTGGTAAGCCCAAAACTAATGAGGACGCTATTAACTGTTTCAGTTTGCAGAAAGCAGATTCTGATTCTGGTGTCCATTGTAACAAATCCTGTGCTGCCATAGGCTTTTTATATATCAAGTTAGTCAGCGGTGCAGATTCCAAGGTGTAGTTTGGAATCCAGCTCCGGCAAAAATTAGTCGTATCCAGGAAGGACATAATTTCCTTCTTGGTAGTGGGTTTTGGTGCTTGTAAAATCGCTACAATTCTGTCCTCATCTAATGTCCTGCCCTCTTTGGATATTACATATCCTAGGTATTTAACTTGTTTTTTCCAAAGTTGCAGTTTATTTTTGTTTACTTTATGTCCTTCAGTGACTAAAAATTGTAATAGCGCTATGGTATCTTCTTTGCAATCTTGCTGGGTGGGGGCCACCAGCAGGATATCATCAACATTAAGTAAAATCTGACTACCTCATGGTGGGGTAAATCCCACCAAGTTGCTTGCCATTTCTTGTGAGAATATTGTCAGACTTTCACAATATCCCTGTGGCAGTCACGTATATGTATACCTTTTCCCCTGAAATGTGAATGCAAACCAATATTGGCTGTCAGGATGTATCGGTATCGAAAACAACGCATTGCTGATATCTACCACAGAAAAATATTTCTGTTGAGGTTTTAAATCATTCAACAGAGTGTGTGGGTCTGGCACCGTAGGTGCCCTTGGTATTAGTGTCATTTACAGCTTGTAAATCTTGGACCATACGCCACTCTCCATTCGCTTTCTTAACAGGAAATGAGGGTGTGTTACATGGTGAATCAGGAGATTCCACCAGCACCCCTTTCTTAAGTAAAGCTGCTATAATAGGTTTGATTCCTACCTCTGCATCTTTTCCTAAGGAATACTGTCTTTTCTGTGGTCTAAATGCTGACTTTGGCGTGATAGTAACTGGTCCAGCTGTACGAATAAGTCCTACATCTGACTTTCCTGTTGACCAAAGAGTTTCTGGTATATTCTGTAAGGCATTCTCTTCCTCCTTTAATAGGAGTGCTAATCAGCTGTCCTTGCTAGACTGCAAGTGCACGGCTGGGTGGGTCTGAGTTATCCAATTCAACTTCTGCCTTTGTATTCCTTGTTCTGACAGTTCTAACTCTGTCTGCTTTTCCCATCTTGTGACTTTTTCTCCTAGGTCTACCCATTTTACATTCTTGTCCTTAGTTAAGCTAACATGTGGTAATCGATTCGATTTATAGAGTGCAAAGAACTCCTGGGGCAATGAACAGCTGGCTACAATGTTCCCTTTCATGTCCCAGTACAGATTATGTAATATCAATCTGTTCGCACGATTTCTAAAAAAATTCTTGCTCATATTCCTTATCAGGTCCTGGTGTATTACAATAATACAGAGTACAGTGCAACTAATGTTGTTTGTCAATGTCAAGAGAGGGGAACTTGCTGATGGCTACGTTCATCAAATCTTCGGTCACTGCCCCTGGACCAGTCATAACCAAGTCCTGGCTGTACCAATAAAATATTTCACCCTCCGATTGCACTGCAAAGGTATTAATTTGTCACTGTGCTTCCATACCCTGCATAGTCGGAACTACTGCTATACCAAATAGCTGCATAAGATCTCTGCCCAAGAGGTTTACTGGGCATTTTGCAGAAACAACAATTTTACTTTTCTGGGTCAATCCTGAAACAGGATCAGTTATTGCAATATTATGGGAGAGGGGCTCCCGATACAGCTGACCATTAGCTGCTTTCACTAGTATGTAATCAGGTGACTCTGAATTCTCTGGCAGTTTGGAGGGATGTATCAGGGTCCGTGATGCCCCTGAGTCACACAAGAATTTGACTTCCCTCCCTTCTTCCAGGAGTGTAACTTCTGGTTTCGTGTCTGCTAAATAGAGCTCTAAGCTCAATAAAGCTAAATCCAATATTTCATTTTCTTCACTATCCGTAACTTCCTGCACTTCCTCTATTTCTTCAGTCACATCCTCTACTCCCTCTATCACATTTTCATTTGTCATTTCACTGCTATCCCCTTCTAGTGATTCTTAACTATCATATAGTCAGTCCTCACCCTCCTTGTCTTCTGTGGTTGCCGTCTTGTTTTTCTTGCAATCCCTTGCCAAGTGTCCCTTTTTACCGCATTTGAAACATTCACCCATTTTCTTTCGCCCTTCAAAGTCCTCTGATCGCTGATCAGATTGTTTTTTTCCCTGGGCATTCCTCTTGCCCTTTTTCCCAGACTGTACTACATAAACTTCTGCTCCATCTTCTACAGAAAATACTTGGGCTTTCTTTTTCTTTTTGCTATTAAAATGCCTTTCGGCATGCCTAGCATATTCAAGTAATGACTGTAACCTGCTTGTACGATGATCTACCATGTGGTTCGTAATAAAACTGCTTATGGGTGCAATGCTGCCTTTCAAGAATGCATTCTTTAACTGCTGCTCATATGGGGAATCTTGTGTCTGATCTTCAGGAACCTGCATTCCACAATGGTCATTAAAACATTCTAACAGTCTGGCATAATATCTGTCAATAGTTTCACCTTCTTGTTGGATGCATTGATTAATGCAAGTCCAGTCTGCCCTAGGCTTCCATTTCTCAGAGATGCGGTCTGTAAGACCTTTTACTCTGTTGTCTAGTTCTGCGCTGCTATGTGGGAGGGACCTGAGCGTAGCGTCACGGGGATTCCAGTTGCCACTGATCATGTGCCAATCTGGTCCCACAATTTGTCTGACTACTTTTTCTACCTCTTCTCCATTTAAATTATAACTCAGCCTCATTCCTTGTAAATCTTCTAAGAACTTTCTAAAATTAACTTTTGGATGGGGAATTCCCTCAATGGCTTTCCGGATGTCTTCCGGAGTCCAGGGTCTGTACACTAGAATAGTTGGGTCCTGACCTTCTTGCCCTGCCCGAGGATTAGGCACTTCTATGAGTGGGCATATTTCTTCTTCACTCATAGATCGTGAATTTCTACCCATTTGATATAATTCAATGTCCCCTTTTGAATTACCTGCCCGTGTTTGAGACCTGGTCTCGATGGAATCTCTAACAAACGGTTTTGCTTTTGTAGTGTCTCTAATTACGGTAACAGCATGATATCACGGGGGTGGACTAACTTGTTCACTTAAAATGGAAGGTACAAAAGGCAACTGATAACCAAAAAAGTGTACCAAGTACCCAGCGTCAGTGAAAGCGTTTATTCCAGCAAGGCAGTAAGGCAGCAGAACCAATCAAATACGTAGTCACCAAATTAATTCACGTTTCGTCAGTAACTTCCTCAGCATACAGAAAACAGTCTTATTCAAATTGATTGCAACATGCAGGAATGCCAGACTATGCCTAGAATGTGTGGGAACACAAAGAATGCAAATAAAGGCCTCATCTTCCTGGCAGAACAACTCCAGTGTCACACAAATTCTGCATCTGTTTTTTTCACTCTGCAGTATGCTTCCTGCCTTGTGTGCTCCAGCTTCAGTTCCGGAAATCTTTAAAGTGGATGACTCAACTTTCCAATGCAGAATAAACGTTGTGTATTTAATGTAGCAGTTCACTTTTATTGCCTCTAGTGATTTTGTACTATGGACATCAATTCTTCAGGGCCTACATCGACATGATTTCATATAATATAAAAATATACTCTTGCTCTGAATATAGACAGGCTCTTCCCAGCAAAAGGACTAGAGTGTATGGAAAGTTGAGTCATCCACTTTAAAGATTTCCGGAACTGAAGCTGGAGCACACAAGGCAGGAAGCATACTGCAGAGTGAAAAAAACAGATGCAGAATTTGTGTGACACTGGAGTTGTTCTGCCAGGAAGATGAGGCCTTTATTTGCATTCTTTGTGTTCCCACACATTCTAGGCATAGTCTGGCATTCCTGCATGTTGCAATCAATTTGAATAAGACTGTTTTCTGTATGCTGAGGAAGTTACTGACGAAACGTGAATTAATTTGGTGACTACGTATTTGATTGGTTCTGCTGCCTTACTGTCTTGCTGGAATAAACGCTTTCACTGACGCTGGGTACTTGGTACACTTTTTTGGTTAACTTGTTCACTTGCTTCATATTCTGGTAAGGGAGGCGGAGGGTCCGATGCTGTTACTAAGTTATTGTCCTCCTTATCTAAAAACATTGCTTTTGAATTATTGCTTTTTTGTTCCCTATGGTTTACTTCCTCAATCCACCTGTGTGCCTGAGGAATTCCTAATTGGCGCTGCTTTTTTACCCGACCTTTAGAATCAGTTTTAAGCTGTTTGACAAGTTTGATAAGCGAGGATTTTTCTAATTTACCGTCAAATTCATACTTATTAACCCATTTTGAGTAGTATTTAATATCATCAGCACGCTGTGACTGCATGTATTTTGCGTCTTCGGTTAACGGCAGATTTTGGGGTCTTTTTGTGCAATTATTTCCCATTTTGTTCTACCCTTTTAATCGTTACATAACTCCTTATTTTTAACGTGGTACCATGGATTTTGTTATAGTCTCTTCAGAATGACTGCCTACCTGCTCTGTTTCCCTGATCTATGACAAGACAGTAATCTTTTCTGTCCCTGACTTGTAATCAAATACAGTCCTGACAAAAACAATACAAATCTAGTCCCTGATCTAAAACAGAAAAAAAGGTAGATTCACCTTACCTGAGCCTTCGTGATTGATCACCTGGTTCGTGAAAAACCCATCCATCACTCGCAGATCAGAAAGTGGCTGGCCTCTTTTGTACGACAATTCAGTCGGAGGGCTTTTCAAATAAGAAGAACCGATGTGGTTTCTTCCCCGTACTGTTTCAAGCCACCTGGCCTGTCTGATCCGAGATGAAGTGAGGATTTCCGGTCCGAAGGACCAATCTGTCAAAGGAAAAAACTTCAAAGACCAATACACGTAAGGTTCAGTTAAGGCACATTTAATAACTTGCTGCAAGGAGACAAAAACATGCAAATACAGGATTTTGCCTAACTACTAACAGGAAGTATGCTATTCTTATACTATTCTACAAGACATGACCTTCTATGGCTGATGTAATTAAACACAACTTTCAGTATTGTTTTACAGCAGATGTTACTCAGATTTTCTGCTGACATGACTGGATTTATGAAAAACATTTTGAGAAAAACAACCTGGCCTTGGTGGGCCCTAGCCCGTTACAAACTTATATTGTGCAGTTCTAATACATGTGTTACATTTCAAGGTACTTCTCTAACTTAGGCACAAGCAAATGCTGATTGCAGTTCGTATTTTCAAGCAGTCTTTGTTCTAATTATCTATAGCTTCTGCAGCTGTGTATTTTCTCACAGCACAAACGGAACTCCTTGTCTAAGTCTCATAACATTAATACAAGTGATATTGTTCTATTCATTGTTTTCCTGACACAAGCAGAAATTATCTGCTTTCCTGTAAATTTCCAAAGCATAAGCAAAGATTATAGCTGCGCATATTTCATGACAATACAAGGTTAGAAAGCTTCTGCAATTCGTACAGATTTATGCAGTGTGAAATAGAATAAATGTGTTAACCCTCTTCAAGCCTTAAATGCACTAAGCATATTACTAATACATACACTAATACATATTTTTCTGACACCCTTTAAACAAGGTATTGGTCTGTTACCATAGTTGGAAATTTATTTCTTTAACCTTTTTCTTTTCTATTAGAAAAATATATTTTTCTTCTAGTTTTTCACATTACTGTTTTGGAAGTTATTTCTCTGCCTACTTTCCTATCATGTCTGAAAAACTGACAGGGTTGAAGAAATGCATTTCTTGAGGACATAAAATTACAAAATCGGATGCCCACAAGGAGTGTGTTTATTGTCTCGGAGCTGGCGACTTGGATGCCAACTGCAGCATCTGCTCCACTTTTAACCCAAGGGCTATGGCTGACTGACATAACAAATTAATCATAAAAGGCCTACTACCTGCTGATACAACTTCATCTTCTGAGGCTCCAACCCCTGCCAAAGTTTCTTAGCCTGCTGTGTTGGAGCACAGAAAATGCTTACCACTAAATTCCTCTAGGACTTCATCGAAGCCATCGGTTAAGACACGAAAAATCTCACATTTGACGTCATTGGATCCAAAGATCCAATATTCTGATCCAAATCCTCAGATCCAGTAATTATATCAGCAAGTCCTACAGCACCTACCTTGGATCCAAAGCCTGGCACCTCTCATAGAGTTGCACACCAGAGTATTTGATAAAACCAATTTCTCCTACTCTGCATTTTCCATTTTTACAGACTCCAAAGAAACATTCAAGACCACAATCCACTACATCCTGCAGGTCCCCCAGAGGTTTCTCCAAATCAGATGTGGATAGGATGATGTGAAAATTTCTCAGAGCTCAGATCCAGATGGGGGTCATACCGGCTCTATCCCCTGTTGTATCAGTGAGCCTTCCAACTATGCCTCATACTATCCTCTCTCCTTCTCCAATCCATTCCACTGTTTTGAAACCCAAGGATCCAAAACCTTGAAAGGTTTGGAGTCAGATCTGAAGAAGTTATCTTCTCTGACTCCGATGGCATCTCTGACTAGTTCTACTCTGATACTCAGAATGGTTCTAAGAGCAGAAGGGTCGGCATTGGGGCCATGTGGCTGGGATGGACTCCATTGTTGTCAGATCTGTCCCTGCCCTTTAGAGCCACAGCCCTGGACAGTTTGGGTCCAGTTCCATTCTTGAGGTATGGATCTGAGAGGAGTCATGATCTGGCTGTACTAGAATTTTCAGCTCCGGTGCAGTTAGTCACAGCTTTTCTGGGTCTGTCTGCCTTCAAGATCATGAAAAGGTCTTTTTCTCTCTCTAGAGAACCACCTTTTCATTTTTTTGAATCCAGTTCCCATCTCTTCATTGGTTTCAAGCTCTGAGTCGATCAGGCCTACTCCACAGGGACAGCCAGTTTCAGCTCATTTCCAAGCAGTTCCTGTAGAGAAACTCCCCCTATCTTCAGATACCTCCAATGAACATTTCACAGAGGAGATCCATCAGAAGATAATGTGCAAGAGAAGGCACATAGATTCCCCTTTGGAATCTCTCATAGAAGATACCGATTTTGATGAAGGAGAAGGGTCACCCAGATCACCACCAGATGATATCTCCTTTGGAGACATATTAGAGATTCTCAGACAAAAGGGTGGTTGGTTTTCTGAAAATCCCTCTCCAGAGGAATTGGTATTTTTGGAAGCTTTTGATTATGGACCATCTATGTCTTGGGTTACCCCCCAGCGGATGAGCTCATTGATTTAGTTTCCCGCCGAGCATGGAAGGAGGCAGATACCATCAAGCAAATCCGTAATAGACCTGATTAATATTTAGCTCCCCCCACCAAAGACAGACTCCATTGAAGCAAAGAAGTACCAGTAGATGGTATAGTGGTGGTGGCCGCTACTAGGAAAGAGCAATCAGAACAGAGCTATTCTGTTCCACTCCCCCAAACAGGGAGTCTAGGGCACTGGACAGATTCAGAAAGTGAGTCTTTGCCTCAGTAACTTTTGCCTTGAGGTCTCTTAATTACCTGGCATATTTCACGAGGCTACAGAGGGAGTTGACCAAAAAGCTATACCTTCTTAGAGTCAATGTCTACAGAGGATTTCCAAAGAACATCCTCTCAATTGGCCATTGTATTGTCAATTTCCAAAGCTTCCATGAGGTTGATGTCACATACAGCTGAAGGCACCTTAAGAGCTACCACTTCAGGTATTGCCATAAGGAGACATGCCTGGATGCAACTATGTGCCTTTGCGGAGCCCTTTAAGACAAACTTCATCAACATCCCCTTTCATGGCACATCATTATTTGGTCCATAAATAAAAGAAACACCTGTAGTAAACAGGAAGGAAAGATTCTATCTGCCATGGGAATCAAGTTTTCTATCCCTCAATAAACCTTCTCCAGGAATCAAAGAGGTGGTAAGAAAATGTGGTCCCAGAAATCTCAGGGGACAACTCCTTCAGAGGCAGAGGAGAAAGTTCCAATGGGAGACTTTACCCTAGAGGCAGAGGAGGCCTGCAAATTAGGGTTTCCATGATGCCTTTCTGGACAGACCCTTCCAGTGCTCTTGAAGTGCTGCCTGACTGTTTAAGTCTGGAGGCAGTCAGAGAATGTTTATTCTTTCTCCTGGATGGCTGGGCAGATATAACAGAAGATCTGAAGTAGGCAGACTTCATTTGTCTGCAACCTGTGGGTATCGGATCCGATATCGGATCCGAGCCGGCATTCAAAAGCTTTAGGATCCGAGCTCCTAGCTCCTCCCTCTACCCATAACCCCTTGCCAAGCCCTGACTGACCTCAGATTTTCGTTTGCCGCGTTCAAGTAGCCAACGGATTTCACGAGCTCCTGGTAGCAAGTATTTCATTCGGTTATTCTGACAGAAAAATATTTTTCTTTTAAACTTTTTTAGTTGAAAGTGTGTGTTTAGGCTTTTACTCCTCCCTTTAGCTTAGCTTTTTCTCGGGTTTTGCGTAGTTTTTGTCTCGCGTGTGTGTGTGTGTGTTAGTTTAGGCCTGTTAGGGTGTACTATGGCAGAGGCACCTAAGGCTATATTCTCAAAATGTACCGAGTGTGGCCACAAGCTTTCTCCAGCTGATGGCCACACTCGGTGCGTTAAATGTCTAGGGGTTGAACACCTGTCATCTGGTTGTACCATATGTGCAGGGTTCATCCCCCGGGCCTTAAGAGAGTGGAGGTCGAAGTTGGTTCTGGCGGGACTTCTCCCTCCAGAATCGGCTTCGGCCTCTGCACCTGCTAGTCAGTAGCCCTCTCCGGGTGCTGCGGTCTCCCTTCCCCCGGCAGGGACTCAACCTCCCACCAAAAAGCCGGAGGATAGGGAGACCAGGAGAGAGAAAGAAAGACACAAGGAGAGGCACCACAAACGGCGGGCCGAAACCTCTGTCTCGGTACCCCTCGTCTAAGAGGGCCTCTCCTGTGGCTTCTTGCTCTCCTCATTCTCATCTCCACTCTCCCCGGTTCTCTTCTGGACCCGAGGAGATGGAGACTGGTCCTGCTTCGAGGTCACCGAGGCGGCATTCTAGGTCCGCCTCAGTGGCCTCATCTAGGTCCACCTTCTCTATGTCTGAAGCGGATATGGACCGGATGATGAGGTGTTTCATCCAGGCCCAGATGCAGATGGGAGTGCTCCTGGCCCCCCCCATCCTGGAGGGGCCTCGACCCCATGTTTTGTCCCCATAGCTCCTTCTCCGACCCGACTCCCGGGTTCGGAGCTGTCAGAGCCGGGCAGAGTTGGATCCGGGGGTGGTTCGGATCCGATTGGTGGTCGGCGCACCTCGGATCCGATCCATCCCTTGAGTGCTTCGGGTACTTCGGACCCGACCTCTCGGAGCCGGGGGCCGAGCCTCGGATCAAAGGGAGCTGGTGTGTCTTCGGCTCCGTCCAGGTCGGAGTGCACTGGTCTCTCGGATCCGACAGTCTCGGCGCCGGCTCTGATCCATGCGTCGGATCCGAGTGGGGGTCGGCTCTCGGGGCTTAGAGAGATCGGCTCCCCCTCGGCCTTCGACGTGGTGGAAAGGGCGCTGTTGAGGACCTCCGGACCCCCGGTCCCTGCCGTGGCTCCACCCCGCACTCCCTCGCAGCTGGGCCAGGCTCCCATCAGCCGGTCCCAGGGACAGCCCGCCTCAATGTCCCAAGTAGTTCCCTTGAAACATCTGGGTGCTGGCGAGGACTCCTCGGACAGTCCCCCCGAGGAAGTGCCTCGCAAGCGCAAGTGTAAGAGGAGGCACGTGGACTCCCCTGAGTCCATCACTGAAGACACAGACTTGGATGAAGGGGAGGGCTCCCAAGATCACCCCCAGAGGATGTCTCATTTGGAGACATCATGGAAATGTTAAGGATCAGGGGGGGTGGTCTGCCCCTAAGGCCTCCTCAGACGAGTCTGTGTTCTTGGAGGCATTTGAGGCGAGCCCATCTACCTCTTGGGTGTCCCCTCCTGCCGATCCTCTGGTGGACCTTATTTCCACCAGAGCGTGGAAGGACCCGGACACCGTTGAGCCAGTTCCAAAACGCCCGGATCGTATCCTTAGTCCCCCTGCAGACCGCACTCATTGGAGTAAGGGACCCCCAGTAGATGCCATGATGATGGCTGCAGCCACAAAGAGGGAGTTAGCTCAGGAGAGTCCCTCTATGCATCCCCCGAGCAAAGAGTCCCGCTCGATGGATCGCATTGGGAAGCAAGTCTTTAGTTCAGCAACCTTCTCTTTGAGAGCGCTGAACTACATGGCACATGTCATAAGGATGCAACGAGACCTGATTAAAGAGTACGCTGCATCCCCCCCAGAGTCCATGTTGGCGGAGGACAAACACGTGTACTCCACCCGTATGGCCACTCTCAGAGCAGTTTCAAATACTTCTATGCGGCTACTTTCTCACACAACTGAGGGAGCCGCTAGAGCTAGCGGAGCGGGCCTCGTCATGAGGCGTCAGGCTTGGTTCCGCCACTGTGACTTCGCAGAGCCCTTCAAAGCGACCTTCGCGAATGCCCCCTTCGATGGTTCTGACCTTTTTGGCAAAACAGTCCGCGAAACGCTGGTCCAGAGCGAAAAGGATGGGAAGACACTGTCTGCCGTCGGAGTCCGCTTCTCAGCTCCCCAGAGGTCCTTCTCGAAGAACCAAAAGGGACAGAAGAAGATGTGGTTCCGGAAATCACAGCAATCGCAACCTGCTCCGGACAACCAGTCCTTCCGTGGCAGAGGAGGACAGGGAGGTCGCCGTCCTAGAGGCAGAGGGGCTCCTAGGAACTTTGGGTCCAGAGAACCTTTCTCTGACAGATCCACGCAGGGTTTTACTCCAGGTTCTTCTTGGTGCCAAAGAAGACGGGGGACTTAAGACCGATTCTAGACCTGTCACAACTGAACCTTTTGGTAACCAAGCAAAAATTCCGGATGGTCACCTTACAATCTATCCTCCCCCTTTTGTGGGAGAACGACTGGATGTGCTCTATAGACCTCAAGGACGCATACTACCACATTCTCATGGACAGACAGTCCAGGAGGTTCCTTCGCTTCCAGCTGGGAGCCAGTCACTACCAGTTCAGGGTCCTTCCCTTTGGTCTCACCTCTGCCCCCAGGGTGTTTACCAAAGTACTAGCTGTGGTAGCAGCCCACCTGAGACTCCAGGGAATTCAGGTGTTTCCTTACCTGGATGACTGGCTCCTAACGGCGTCATCAAGGCATCTGCTGTGCTCAGCCAGGGACTATTTCCTTCACATGGCTCCTCAGCTGGGCATCACCATAAACAAAGAGAAGTCTTCACTGGCCCCCACACAGCTTATAGACTTTATAGGAGGAAGATTGGACACAAGAAAAATGCGGGCCTTCCTTACCATGGATCGACTGTCCAACCTGAGGTGTCATGTCGCGGCCATCTTACGTCCTGCTCCGATGGCAGCTTCGGTCCTGAGGGCCCTGGGTTCAATGGCGGCAGCCATTCCACTTCTTCTTCATGCTCGACTTCACATGTGGATTCTTCAATGGACCCTCCAGGTCCAATGGTCCCCGCTCTACTTCCCTCTCAGCAGCCCGATAGCTATCAGCAAAACATGCAGGAGCTCCCTTCTTTGGTGGCTCCAGTCAACGGATCTCCTAACAGGGAGACCTTTCTGTGCTGCGTTCCCCCTAGCCACGGTGACCACGGACGCTTCTCGCTTCGGGTGGGGGGGACATTCAGCGGGAAAAATTGTCCAAGGCACATGGAACAGTTCAGAGACCTCACTGCATATAAATGTCCTGGAGATGAGAGCAGTGCTATTAACGTTGCAAGCACTACACAGCCTTCTCCCTGCAGGGACTATTGCTATCCAGACGGACAACATTTCAGTAGTCTGGTACATCAACAAACAGGGAGGAACCAAGTCCTATCCCCTTTGTCGAGAGGCCATGAGAGTCTGGGAATGGGCAATCTCCACCAATCGCTTTCTTGTGGCAACGCACATTCCGAGAAGATCCAACATCCTGGCGGACAAGCTCAGTCGCATCATTCTTTCCCCTCACGAATGGTCTCTCAACACTCTAGTAGCGAAGCAGATTTTTGCCGCCTGGGGGCAACCCTGTTGCGATCTTTTTGCTTCTCCCTCAAACGCCAAATGCAACAGTTTCTTCACTCTATTTCCTCCGTTTGGGGAATCCCCGAGAGACGCCCTGGTGCATGCTTGGCCTCCCGGTCTCCTTTACGCTTACCCTCCACTGCCTCTAATGCAGAAACTTTTGCAGAAAGACAACAGCTTGGGGAGCAAAATGATTCTCATTGCCCCGTTCTGGCCTCGTCAGCCTTGGTTCCCCTTCGTGTGGTCTCACAGAGTAAATCCTCCCTGGATTCTAGATCCGATTCCGGATCTCATCTCCCACCCTCAAGGGCTTCCAACTCCGAACCTTCACATCCTGAAGTTGACAGCCTGGCTGCTCCAATTCCATCCCTGATAAGGACTCCCGGTATCTCGTCACCTGTGAAAGCCATCTTAGTGGTGGCCCATAAACCTTCCACTAGGAAGGTTTATCGAAGCAAATGGAAGAGGTTTTCTATTTGGGCAGAACTTAATAACCTTGACCCCTTTTCTGCACCACTTTCGGCGGTACTGGACTTCTTGACAGACCTTTTTCAGCAAGGAGCAAGCTCTTCCACGGTGAAAGTTCAGATGGCAGCCATTTCCCATTACCATGTGGGTCTTGACTCAACACCTCTCATGGCTGCAAAAATTTGCAAAACCTTCCTCAAAGGTGCATTTCTCTTGAGGCCTCCGGTTAAGGAAGCTATACCACCTTGGGATTTATCTGTAGTTCTGCAGGCCTTAACCTCTCCCCCTTTTGAGCCTGCAGCCTCTGTGGATTTAAAATACCTTTCATGGAAAACTGCCTTCTTAGTAGCCATTACATCGGCTAGAAGGGTTTCTGAACTCCAGGCTTTGTGTGTCAAACCACCATATCTTTCCTTTTTTTCTGGATAGGGTGTTCCTCAGGACCAATCCTTCATTTTTACCGAAGGTCTCTTCAGAATCCAATATCAACCAATCGATTAATTTGCCAGTTTTTTTCCCCAACTATAAAAACAAAGGAGAATATAAATTACATTCTTTAGATGTTCACAGGCAGCTGTGCTTCTATATTCACAGAACACCTGGTCATAGGAAATCCGATCAACTGTTCGTCTCCTTTGCAAAATTCGCACTGGGTAAGGCAGTCTCTAAGGTTACACTGTCGAAGTGGATTTCTAACTGTATCTTGCAGGCTTATGACACCTCAGGAAGGCCACCGCCTCAGAGAATTACAGCGCATTCTACCAGGGCAGTATCCACGTCTGCTGCTTTTAAGTCTAGAGTGCCTTTGGATGATATCTGTGCAGCAGCCACTTAGACTTCATCTCATACTTTCATCTCACATTATAAAGTGGATGTTGTTTCCAGAATGAGAGCATCCTTTGGCTCTGCAGTGCTCCGGAACATCCTTCCATGATGGCCGCCCAAGGTTTAGGTAGCTGGGGACTCTGTCCCACAGGTTGCAGACAAATGAAGTCTGCCTACTTCAGATTAAGAAGTTATGTACTCACCATAACGTTCCATCTGAGAAGGTGACTTCATTTGGATGCAACCATCCCCCCCTCCATCCCCCTGACCTTATTAGCAATATTAGTCCTGGTTTCCCAGGAGTCTGGTTTACACAGCAAACTCAATCTGAGGTCAGTCAGGGCTTGGCAAGGGGTTATGGGTAGAGGGAGGAGCTAGGAGCTCGGACCCTAAAGCTTTTGAACTGCCGGCTCGGATCCGATATCGGATCCGATACCCACAGGTTGCATCCAAATGAAGTCACCTACTCAGATGGAACGTTATGGTGAGTACATAACTTCTTATTTCCTGGGTGCTAATGTGCTATTCCTTTCCATTTTTCCAACTTCCTGTTTGCAAAAAGAAAAAGCTTCCTGATATTCCACCCAGTCAGAAGAAAGCAGCAGCACTAGAAATTCAAAAGCTGCTAGACAAAAGAGTCATCTAAATGGTCCCACCAGACCAAAGAGGATTCAGAACTTTCTTACATTTCCTTTTAGTGCCCAGAAAGACAGAGGACCTCAGACCAATTATGGATCTGTGTAAATTGAATCAATATGTAAAAAAGTCAAAATTCCAAATGCTCAAACTTCAGTCGATTTTGCCATTTCTTTGCAAGGACGATTGGATGTGTTTCATAGATCTTCAGGATGCATACTATCACATTAAAATATACAGGCAATCCAGAAGACACTTATGCTTCTGGCTGTGAGCCAGTCATTACGAGTTCAGACCCCTGCCCTTTGGACTCACCCCAGCCCTAGAGTGGTTACCAAATGCATGGCAGTGGTGGCTGCTCACCTGAGACTCAAAGGATTATGAGTGTTTCCATATCTGGACAACAGGCTCCTCATTACTCCCTCCAGGCATCTACTCCTACAGTCCAGGGACTGTTTGCTCCAAATTTGCCAGTCACTGGGTGTGACGCCTGGCTATATTCCACCTGACTACCAACAAATATTGTGACGTCCCTTACTATCCTGGGTCAGTAACTAAGGAGCTTCAATCTTCACTACTGACTCCAGTGTGAGATTGTCACTTAAACAGAAGTAATATTTCACAATTTTCCACTAAGAGGACAACAGCAACATGCTATATTTTCCTGGGACTGGACTATATAGTCCAAGCTGAAGATATGACAACCAAGGCTATAATCATCATGGTCTGATAAAGTTTTGTGTGAAAATGCTTATCTGAAGTATTGGAATAAATCAATATTTTTCTTATAGCCTTAGTTGTCATAACTTCAGTTTGGACTGTATTTAACTACTTGTGGAGATTGGTGAATTTTGGTGGTGCATTCATTTTTATCTACTGGACTATATACCTCTGTCCTCCCCAAATGTATTTTCTTATTACACAATTCAGAGCAATGTGTCCCAGTTTAAGACCTCCAATACACTCACACACAAAGTAAATTTAAATCTCACACATTCAAACAGTTCTGGGAAAGTCTGGCACAGATTTCCAGCTGTGTCCCTTCCCCAACATAATACAGTAATGCTGCCACCAGTCAGAGTGCCTTCATGCCCTTCTAAAGGGGTGTCCAGTTATGAAAATTAAATAGCAAAAATAAATGATAGCTATGACCAGAACACCCAGGCTTTCGCAGGGACCTGCGAGTATAAAACTGGTATAAGCACTGTATAATCTCTAAAGAAAAACACTGATTTCCAGCCTCAGTGTAAAGTAATGAAAAAATGTAATAAAGTAAATGATTACATGAATGTATATCAGTTGGATCATATGAAGTTACTAGGCTGTTGGCCCTGAAACCCTTACAAGCCTAGCCAAGAATTTAGTCCATGTTCCAACAAGTCAGCACCCTATACCACTGTCCAGCAGGGACATAGGTGGAATCCCAGGGGTGTATTTTTTGTTCCCCACCCATTTATCCAGGTTGAGCTTAAAAAGGTTTAATGAGGTACTCTGCTTTACATGGAGAGGGAGTCTATTCCACAAAAGGGGGAGTCTCTGGGACACAAATTTGTCCCGCCAACAAGTCCTATTACTGTCACAGACCAGGTTGAGGTCTCGCATGTGGGTTACTTGAGTGGAGCTTGACTTGTGGATATGCAGCAGTCCCATCAGGGTGGGGTCTGAGATTGCTTTGTATGCCGGACAGAGGTCACCTCTGAGGAGTCTGTAGGAGACTGCGTAGAGGGACAGGGCTTTTAGCATATCTGTGTAGGGTAGATGTCTGAGGCCCTGGATTCTCTGGGTGAGGAATCTCTGTGGTCTCTCCAGCTGCTGCATGTGCTTTGTGATGTACATGCTGAAAGGGGCACTGTATTCAATAATCAGTCTTATAAGGGAAGAATATGGGGATGTTATGACCACCTTGTCCCTGGATGAGATGCCCTTACTAATGAGGTGGGCCATGTAGAAAGCTTTCCGTACAATGGGGGCAATATGGTGCTCAAAAGTCAGTTTGCTATCAACCTGGGGTTCCCAAGTCCCTTATGATGGATTGCATGCTTAGTGCCTTATTATCAATGTGATAATTTCTGGGAAAATCATTCTCCCCAAAAGGGATGATGATGCATTTTTTGGCATTCAGTTTGAGGCAATGTTTTTGGCACCAGTCATTTGTTTGGGTGAGACCCTCTTGGAGGATGTCTACATCACTAGGGGAATTGATGACAGCACCCAGCTTGCAGTAATCTGCAAACTTAATCAGCCATAGCCCACTGCATTGCTTTCAATAAACACCAGAACTCAATCACTGGAAATGTAAAATTAGACTGCAGGATAAGAATTCATTATTCCTGAAAAACTCTTATCTTAATAACTATGAATGTTAAGTTGCCAATCTCGCCTTCATTCTTGCTGGATGGGTTTGGAGCCGATCCTTGGCTCCGACTCGGCACTTGCTAAGCTTGAGAGCTAATTTTACCAGCTCGAGGCAACCCTATATCCCATGATGCAAGGCGGAGAATACCCAGATCTCATTTGCCGCTTCGCTAACGAGGTGCCTTCTTTTACCAGCTCTAGGTAAGTGAACAGTTTTTGAGACTTTTCGTCTACCCCCCTTTAAATTTATATATATATTTGTGTTTTTGTTAACCTAATGACTTACTTTAGCCCTATTCCCGTCAGTGTTCCCTTTTTTTCGAGTAATTTATTCCCTTTTCCTAGTTAGGCCGTAGGCCTTCCCCTCCCTAAATATTTTCCTGTCAGGGATTGTTTGTGTATGACTGTGTGTTATCCCTGTTTATTTTAAATTGTTGGACTGAGTGTTTTTGTGTGTGTGTGTTACTATTGTGTTTCCTTGACACAGTTATGTCGAAGGACACTAAGGTCACAGGCTTCAAGAAGTGTGACTCGTGCTGTCAGAAGATGTCTCTGACAGACGGTCACACTTCTTGTGTTTATTGCCTGGGACCTTCGCACCTGCAGGACTCTTGTGCTATCTGTCATGCTTTCAGCCCAAGAGTCCTGCAGGAGCGAAAAATAAGCTGATATTGAGGGGCTTATTAAAGCCCGAGAGCTCCCCGACTAAGTCGGCGCCTGGGAAGCCCTCGAAACCTGTTAAGCCTTCGGCTCAGACTTCCAAGCCGTCGGCTTCGGGTTCATCCTCACCAGGGTCGAGATCAGCTCCGGCCGGAGCTGATCCTTCCACCTTACCAGTCTCAGTAACGGCTCCATCCGGCACCGATACTGTCAAATCCAGACACTCAGTGTCGGCTCCGGCTGGAGCCGATGTATCTTCGGCTCCGTTGGCTCCATCGATCTCAAAAAAGAGATCTCGATCCCCTTCAGTGGAATCCATACATTCGGCTCCGAGATCACCCTTGCTCTCAGAGCGGAGCCATCGGAGCTGTTCTTCTCGGTCATCCAGGCTGTCTGATCACGACCTCGAGAGAGTGGTGAGTAGACTATTAAAGTCTCAGACATTGACCCAAATACTCCATAGCCCATCTCAACAGACGGTAGCTATTTCACATCCACCAAACATTCCTCCTTCGACTCTCTTACAGAGCTCGGAGCTGGAGCTCCTCGGAACCGGCACCGTTGTGACTTCGGAGCCGATACCACCCGTTTCGGCTCCGTCGTCCTCGGCTCCGATTGGATCCGGGCATCTGGTCTCTCTCGTCGGCTCCGAGGGGGCGAGTGGCATTGGACCCTTGTCAGACCCCGTTCTACCTCTCAGAGCTTCGGCGTTGGTGAGCTCGGCCCCGACATCTGCCTCGGAGCCTTCCCTCTTGGTGAGGCCTGGGGTTCCTATCTCTTCGGAGCGGGAACTTTCTGGTCTCTCTGACGGGGGAGCCTTCGAGGTGATGAGGAGTGTACTAGCCCCTGGGCTTAGTCAACGGACAGTTCCATCAGCTCCTCCCACTACAGTGCCTGCTGACATTTCTTTCCACTCTCTTGCTCCCTGACCCAGAGATCCAACGCCTCAGGTTTCCCCATTGGGAATGTCTTCCTCTTCCGAGGCTTCTCCTGATCCATCAGGGGAACCACCGCGTAAGAGGACATGTAAGAGGAAACATCTAGACTCCCCTGAGTTTACTACATCAGATACTGACTTGGATGAGTCAGAAGGATCCCCAAGGTCCTCCTCTGAGGATGTCTCATTTTCAGACATCCTTGAAATCCTTAAGCAGAGGGGGAACTGGCCCTCCCTTAATCCTTCCGAGGACGAGTCAGTATACCTGGAGGTGTTCGGATCTCGACCCTCCACCTCCTGGGTGTCTCCGCCTTTTGACCCTCTCATGGAGGTGGTGGCTCGGAAGGCATGGATGGCTCCGGATTCGGTGGAACCTATCCCTAGGAGGCCTTCAAAATTTATTACGGCCCCACAAGATAGACAATATTTAACAAAGGGTGTCCCAGTTGATGCCATAGTGGTGGCTGCTGCTACCAAGAAGGAATTAGCTGATCCTTCAGTACCTGTCCATCCTCCTAACAAGGATTCTAGGACTATGGACAGGTACGGTAAGCGGATTTTTTCTTCAGCGACTTTTGCCATGAGATCGCTGAACTACTTATGCCACTTCACCCGCCTTCAAAGAGATGTTCTTAAAGAGTTGGGAGAAGTTTTACAGGATCCGTCAGCTGCTGGGTCTCAGGATAAGATTAACTCACAGCTAGGAATCCTTAACTCCATTGCTAACTCCTCCATGCGGCTCATTTCTTATGCAGCCGATGGAGCGAGTAGGGCCGCAGGCACAGGAGTGGCTTTAAGGCGTCAGTCCTGGATGCGGCTTTGTAATTTTGCAGACCCCTTCAAGGCGTCCTTCACAAACTCTCCCTTTGATGGCTCGACCTTGTTCGGACCTCAAGTGAAAGACACTTTGACTAGATGCGAACAAGATGGCAAGACTCTTTCTGCCGTAGGAGTCCATTTCTCCACCCCTTCTAGACCTTACCCCAAAGGACAGAAGGGAGGGAAAATGTGGTTCCACAAATCTCAAGGAGTCACGCCTGATGCACAAAGTCAGTTTACCCCCAGAGGCAGAGGGGGTAACAATAATAGATGCCGCCCTAGGGGCAGAGGTGGTCTGCAGAATCAGGGTAGCAGAGAGCCTCTTTCTGACAAACCCTTCCAGCATCCCTGAGATGTTGCCCGATTGTCCGCCTTCGGAGGCAGTTGGGGGAAAATTATCGCTGTACCCAATAGCCTGGCTTTCCCTTTCTCAAGACAAATGGGTACAGTCAATTATATCTGAGGGTTACAAAATTCCCTTTATTCAAATCCCAATTCAACAAAAGGGAACCCTTCTAGACGTTCCACCCGGTCTAAGGGAACTAGCAGTACTAGAAATATCAAAACTGCTAGTAAAAAGAGCCATCCAGCCAGTCCCAGCAGACCAAATAGGATCCGGAATCTACTCAAGGTTCTTTTTAGTTCCAAAAAAGACAGGGGACTGGAGACCAATATTAGATCTGAGCAAACTCAACAAGTTTGTAAAGAAATCAAGATTCCGGATGGTCACGCTTCAGTCCATTCTGCCCTTTCTGGGCAAGGACAATTGGATGTGCTCGATAGATCTTCAGGATGCGTATTATCACATAAAAATTCACAGACGCTCTAGAAGATTTCTCCGCTTTTGGCTGGGGACCAGTCACTTCCAATTCAGAGCCCTGCCCTTTGGACTCACTACAGCCCCCAGAGTGTTCACCAAATGCATGGCAGTGGTTACGGCTCAGCTGAGACGTCAAGGATTCCAGGTGCTTCCATATCTAGACGACTGGCTCCTCACTGCCATCACCAGGCATCAGCTTCTCCAAGCCAGAAATTACACCATTCACACTTGCAGAGGGCTAGGAATTTCTATAAATTTCGAAAAATCTGCCTTGTCGCCATGTCAATCTATTAGTTTTATAGGCACAAGATTGGACACCGTACAACTTTCAGCAAAGTTAACAGACCAAAGGATCTTGGACATTCAAAGACACGTCCAGGTGATTCTTCTCAGCAACAAAATTCAGGCCAGATTTGCTCTGAAGGTACTGGGTCTTATGGCGGCCGCCATAACACTTCTTCCCCTTGCCCGCTTTTACATGCGTCTTCTACAATGGATGCTATTCACCCAATGGTCTTTTCAACAACTTCCCATGCGTCACGAGATCATAGCAACTCCAACTTGCAAAAGACATCTGACTTGGTGGATATCGTCCCCTCAAATCCATCAAGGCAGACCATTTGTTCCTCTTGCCCCGGTTGCCATGGTTACATCGGATGCCTCCCTGATCGGGTGGGGGGGGGGCATTATCAGGGCAGAATGGTCCATGGCACTTGGCAACCTTTCGAGTACCATCTGCACATAAATGTTCTGGAGATGAGAGCAGTGTTTTTAACGTTGCAAGCCCTCAACGACTCTCTTCCCCTGGGAACTATTGCAGGCCAAATGGACAATATGTCCATAGTGTGGTATATAAACAAACAGGGCGGAACCAAGTCCTATCCACTGTGTCGAGAGGCTCTCAGACTTTGGCAATGGGCAATCTCCTCTCATCGGTTTCTGATAGCAATGCACATCCCCGGGAAATCCAACATCATAGTGGACAGATTGAGCAGAGCTATTCTCATGCCTCATGAGTGGTCTCTCAAACAGTCAGTGATGGAAGAGATTTTTCAGAAGTGGAGCCTTCCTTGCTGCGACCTTTTCGCTACACCTCAAAACAGCAAATGCCCAGACTTCTTCTCTCTCTTCCCCCTTCCAGGCCATCCCCCCAGAGACGCTCTAACCCAAGATTGGCCCCGGGGACTTCTTTATGCCTTTCCCCCTTTTCCGCTGATACCTCAGCTAATTCAGAAAGCAACCGCCTTGAGAGCCAAGTTGATTCTCATTGCCCCTTATTGGCCTCGACAGATATGGTTTCCGTTCCTACATCATTACCTCTTGGTACAGCCATGGCATCTGGACCCGGTTCCAGATCTTCTGACCCACCAGTCGGGTCAGCTGCACCAATCCATACCTTCTCTCAACCTCACTGCTTGGTTGCTCCACTTCCATCCTTAGCCAGGCTTCCTATGATTTATAATCCTGTACGGGATATCATAGTAGCTTCCCTAAAATCTTCAACCAGAAAGATTTACACTAGTAAATGGCGACGTTTCTCTTTCTGGGCAAAAGCTAGGAACATAGACCCCTATACTGCTCCAATTCATTCGGTATTGGACTTCCTAGCTGACATTTTTCATTCAGGATCCTCTTCTTCCACAGTGAAAGTTCAACTGGTAGCCATTTCAAATTTTCATATAGGCTTTTTGGACCACAACATTATGTCACATAAACTTTGCAAGGCATTCCTTCGAGGTATCTTTTTATTGAAACCTCTGATTAGAGACCCCCCACCACAGTGGGATCTAAATTTAATTTTAACATCCTTGATTCTTCTCCCGTTCAAACCTGCAGCTGCCTGTTCTTTGAAATTGCTTTCTTGGAAGACACTTTTTCTAGTTGCCATTACTTCTGCCAGGAGAGTATCTGAGCTTCATGCTCTCTGTATTCGCCCTCCCTATCTAATATTCCACAAAGACAGGATATCTCTAAGGACTAATCCGTGTTTCTTACCAAAGGTGGCATCGCAGACGAACCTAAATCAATCCATTGATCTTCCAGTATTTTTCCCGAATTATTCTAATAGAGCGGAACAAAAGTTACATTATCTCGATGTTCACCGCCAGCTCAGATATTATCTGGACAAGACAAAAATTTTTAGGAAATCTGATCAACTGTTTCTATCCTATGCAGAGAGCAGGAAAGGCCTTCCAGTTTCTAAGGTAACTTTATCTAGATGGCTGTCTTCTGTGATCACTTACATTTATCAGCTCAGAGGCAAAGAGTTGATTTCTAACCCAAAAGCCCATTCTACCAGAGCTCTAGCTACATCTACAGCTTTTCAAGCTAGACTTCCAATAGACACTATTAGTGCAGCAGCCACATGGGCCTCTCCTCATACCTTTGTTTCACATTACAAATTAGATTTGGCCTCCAGAGACAGAGCGAATTTTGGTTCCACCGTTCTTAAGAGTCTGTTCCATTGAGCCACCCAGGATAGAGGTGCTAGGGACGCGGTCCCATCCAGCAAGAATGAAGGCGAGATTGACAACTTAACATTTAGAAGTTATGTACCTACCATAACGTTCCATGTTAGTTGTCTTCTCTCGCCTTCTTTCTTGCATCCCGCCCTCCATCCCCCTAGCCTGGTCAGACCGGGAAGATTATGCATCTTCTATTAAGAGGTTATTACCTTTTTCTAACTGTTCAACTTCTAGTGTCACTAGATTACGTTGATCCTTTCTAGAGGGTTATGATGTTATTTAGTATTGTTATTTTTCTTCCTCCTCTTCAGTTGGAAGAAAATATTGCTATTTCTTTAGCTACCAAATGAGATCTGGGTAGTCTCCGCCTTGCATCATGGGATATAGGGTTGCCTCGAGCTGGTAAAATTAACTCTCGAGCTTAGCAAGTGCCGAGTCGGAGCCGAGGATCGGCTCCGAACCCATCCAGCAAGAAAGAAGGCGAGAGAAGACAACTAACATGGAACGTTATGGTAGGTACATAACTTCTAATTTCCTAATCTAATGAAATATTACTGTTCTTGATCTAATCTAACACATAACAGCAAGGCAAAAGGCAGGCTTACAGTTTTTGGTGAGTTCTGTTTCATAGGTATCACTGCACAACACTGTAACTGACTGCTGGTCTTCACAAACAGCTGCACTTGACAAACTGCAGTTTCAGCTGTCTTATTTTCAAAAATAACAGTCAGCTGTTTGAAAAAGTTATTTTTCTATCAATCAGCTGTTTAAATAATCAGTTAGCAACCAGAAACATTCTAATGACATCACTCACTGTTCAGCTGATTCTTCACAGTACTTTATTGCTCAGTTAGAAGTGCATCAAAACACCAACATATTCTTTGAGCATTCTGTGTACACAGGGAAATACTCATCATTTAAAAATGTATTTACATTTTCACAATTAGGCATGCTGGCATACAATACAAGTTAATCTGAGAATATGCACAAATCTACTGTCAGACATGCTAACGCAGATGAGAGTGTTTTTAGTTTCTTCACATTTTCCCCCTGTTATGACTCAAGAACAATTTTCAAGTGACCCTTAAAAGCCAATGCTTGATAAAAATGTGTCTACCTGGGAATTTTAACCCACTCCTCTCCTGGCAATCTATCTGCATTCACATTATTAACCCACTGTGATGTTGTATGGTCATATCATATGCTTGTAGTCTTAGACTCCACCTCAGCAACTTGGTATTCTGCTTACTGACCCTATTAAGCTATGTTAAAGGGTTATGATCTGTGAGTTCAATTAATTTTCTCCCATACAGATAGGGCTGCAGCTTTTGCAATGCCCACACTGTGGTCAAACACTCCTTCTCCACATCTGCATATCACTCTTCTCCTCTGTACCTCAAGGTTGTTCTTTAGGTTGGAGTCTATGTCTCAGATAAACCACTGCATGCTCTTCTCCTTCTGAGGAAATTTGGCAGAGCACAGTCCCCAACCCATAATTTGATGCATCTACCTATACAGTAAATTCTTTATTTTAGTCTAGGCTGGCTAACACAGGAGGTACTCCCAAAATCTCTTTAAGTTTTTGGAATGCCTGTTCATAATCTGTGGTCCACACTACCTTGTCCGGTTTATTCTTCCTAGTTAGATCAGTAAGGGGTGCAGTAATAGTACTGTAATTGGGCACAAATTTCCTGTAGTACCCCACTGTTCCTAGAAATGCTCTCACTTGTTTCTTAGTAACAAGAACAGGCCATACTTGGATAGCTTCCACCTTGACAGATTCTGGCCTAATTTTACCACTTCCCATTCTGTGTCCTAAGTAAGTGACCTCTGCCATACTCAGTTGACACTTACTGGGTCTAATGGTTAATCCTGCCTTACTTAATCTATCCAAGACCTCCCCTCACATGTTAATCTGCAAATGCCCATAGCATAGTCTTCAATGTAGAGTATAACCTCTCCATGAGACTGTTAGTCTGGGGATGGTAGTGGGTAGTCTTTAAATGTTTCACCCCAAACACTTCCACAGACAAGTCAGCAGGTCTGACATGAAGTTGGCACCTTGGTCAGTCAGTATTTCTGGAAAACTTATTCTGCTGAATATTCCTTGCAAGGCATTTGCCACCTTTTCTACATCAAAATCACCTGCAAAAGAAATATTAGGGACTTTAGCTAGAAGTGGCAGACTGTAGGCTCTAGGCTCTACCAACTGCAGCATTACGTCACCTTTCAGAACTCCTTTAGGAGTCCACTTTCTACACAACAAACCTTTGTTCTCTGCCTTAATATCCTCTTACCAAGAAATATTAGGGACTATAGCTAGAAGTGACAGATGGTAGGCTCTAGGCTGTACCAACTGCCATACTACCTCAGCTTCCAGCCCTCCATTAGGAGTCCACTCTGTATACTACAAACCTTCCTTCTCTGCCTTAATATTCCCTTCCCAGGGAATATCAGGGACTATAAGTAGACGTGGCAGATGATAGGCACTAGGCTGTACCAACTGCTGTACTACCTCACCTTCCAGCCATCCCAAAGGAGTCCACTCTTTATACAACAAACCATTGTTCCCATGTATAGACTCCTCTCATCGTTGAGCATCAGGTGCTTCTTTAGCCATGTCACTTAAGCATTGTACTGTAGGATCCGTAAGTTGAGGCTGTTTCAAGTGTACATCTGCAACCCTCCCAAGCTCCCCTTCCACAGAAAGCCTAGTATCCTCCATTAGCTGTACCTCACTGTCAATCTGGGTATCATCATGCCCCTCTGTCCTTGCAGTTACCATGTTCAAGGGAACATCAGTACCTCCCAGCAGCAGTGGCTCACTTTCAGACTTACAACTATGGGATAGCTCTTTCTCTGAAACAGTCACCACACTAGTCCCACCTTCAAGTATAAGATCTTTCTGGTTCTCTCCCAGACTACTGGACCTACATGCCTGTCTCCTAGCCTCTATGTGTCACTGCATGCACACAAGGCACTGCATCATCACAGTCATTCTCTATCAGGACATCTGCAGGAATATCCTCAAACACAAGCTCCCCTTCCACGAGAAGCATAGTAACTTCTGACAGCTTTGCCTTGCTGTCACTCTGGGTACCACCACTCACCTATGTCCTCACAGTCACTGTGTCCAAGTGAACATCAGTACTCACCAGTAGCTGTGGCTCATATTCAGACTTACTGCTACCAGATAGCACCTTCTCTGAAACAGCCACCATGCCAGTCCCAGTTCTGGGTGTGAGATTTTTCTGGGTCTCTCCCAGACTACCAGACCTATATGCCTTTCTCCAAGCCTGACTGCATGTCATTGCATGCACACAAGGTGCTGCATCATCAAAGTCATTCCCTATCAGGTCATCTGCAGGAATCTCCTCAAACATACCTACTTGGTTGCTTCCTCTTCCACCCTCCCAGTCAAAATTAACCCTAGCCAAAGATATTTGGAAAACAGTCCTTCCCAACGCTCTGACTGGATTGGACTGCCCAAGCAAGTACTGTTCTTCTCTAAAAACTGCAGGCCTCACAATGGTTATATCAGAAGCTGTGTCCCTCTTAGCAGTTTCCCGTTAACCATCTACTAAGATTGGATATATATTTTGGTGATAATTTGGCATACCATTTGTTTCTAAAAAACTTACCACTGACAGTTTGTCATCTCTAATTGCTGGCTTCCTCACCTTCTGTTTCTCACCTTGCCTTAATGGAAAATTGACTGCTATGTGTCCCCCTGGTTACACTTGAAACATCTAATCCCCAACTGTGCACTTGGATTAGTAGTTTCCCTGGTTATTGGTGTACTCTCTTGCAGTGGTTTAGACTGCCCCCCATGGGTTCTAATGTCCACATACAGCACTGGGTATTCCTCTCCTATGCAGTAGTGCTCTGCTTGCCAAGTAGAGATCCCCTTTTTTCCTCAACTCTTCTGCAGAGTTATACTCACAGTCTGCTAACCAGACTCTCCTGTCATCAGGCAAAGTACTGAGGGCTTGTTCCCTCACTGAAAGGTCTGCCAGTCCCTCAAAAGTGGTGACCTGACACCCACTCACCCATCTGTGAAAGTAAGCACTTAAGTCAGCAATAAAATCATGCACACTTTCATCAGTCTTGCATCTGTATTCACAAAACCTTTTTTTCTGTATGCCTCAGGTGTAAGTTTGAAACAGTCAAGCAAGCAACATTTCACTTTGTCATAATTCAAACAATCTACATAATTTAAATTTGCTACAGCCTGAACAGCTTTAAAGTGGAGTAAGAGAGTCAGGAATCAAACCCTGAGCTCACAGTCAACATCATATTGTCTACATACCTTCAAAAAGATATGAATAAAACTATCAAAGTCATCCCCATCCCTGTACTGAGGAAAACATTTACTGACCTGTACAGCTTCTGGGGCTCAGTTATTCCCTTCCCTATTATCTCCATGACCGTCTTGAAGGATTTGAAGCTCCATTTCATGCTGGCACTGTCTTTCATTGTCCTTGGCTTCTAAATGCCTCAGTCTCCCTGCTGACTTCAGTTCAAGATGTTTGGCCTCCAGTTCATGTTGACATTGTTTCTCCTCAGCCTCCAGTTCATATCTGCACTGTTTCTCCTCAGCCTCCAGACATTGGGTCTGCAGACGCAGTCTGTCTTCAGTCTCTAGACATTGCATTTGCTGCTTGGCCTCCAGCTCCAATCTACTTAACTTCAGACAGATTTTCAAGTCTTCTGAAGAAAATGTGGACTGTTCTGTCTCAGTAGGCTGCACATCACCAGCACCAAACTGGATATCCTCCAAAAGGCTGGTCTGAGCTGTGGCTGCAACCAAGACTGAAATCATTGCTTCTTTGGTCTGGTTGGCATGCACTAATCCTCTGGCTTTACACTCCTTAGCCAAATGGACCTTTGTCAGCTTGCTCAAATCTTCTTGCTGACTGGCCCGTTATACCTGACTACCTAGCTAAAAAAATAAATAAAACTATGGTGAATTGGAATTATGAATGTTTACCTTGTGGCTCTCAAGAGTGCACACCTTAATGGCAACTACTAAAAGACTACTGGAATCCAATTAAAAATCCCACACCGCTGGCACCAATAAATCTGACATCCGGCTATATACCACCAGACTAACAACTAATGTGACATCCCTTACTATCCTGGGTCAGTAACTAAGAGCTTCAGTCCTCACTACTGACTCCAATGTGAGACTATCACTTAAACAGAAGTAATATTTCATAATTTCCCCCTAATGGCACAACAGGAACATGCTCTATTTTCCTGGGATTGGACTATACACCTCTGTCCACCCCAAATGTATTTTCTTATCACACACTTCAGAGCAATGTTTCCCAGTTTAGGATCTCTGATACACTCACACTCAAAGTAAATTTAAATGTCACACATCCAAACACTTCTGGGAAAGCCTGACACAGATTTCCATCTGTGTCCCTTCCCTCAAAATAATACAGTAATGCTGCCACCAATCAGAGTGTCTTCATGCCCTGCTAAAAGAATGTCCAATTATGAAAATTAAATATCAAAAATAAATGATAGCTGTGACCAGAACAGCCAGGCCTTTAAGGGGATCTGGGGGTATCAAACATGTATAAGCACTCCATAATCTGTAAAGAAAAACATTGATTTTGAGGTACAATGTAAAGTAATGAAAAACATTTAATAATAAGCAAATTGATTGCATGAATGTAAATCAGTAGCTTTCAATAAACACTGTGTAAAATTAGACTGCAGAATAAGAATTCATTATTCTAGAAAAATCATCTTAATAACTAAGCTTTTCTAATGTAATGAAATAATACTGTCACTGATCTAATCTAACACATAAGTGCAAGGCAAAAGGCAGGCTTACAGTTTTTGGTGAGTTCTCTGTCATAGGTATCACTGCACAGCACTGTAACTGACTGCTGCTCTTCACAAATGACTGCACTTGACAAACTGTAGTCTCAGTTGCCATATTTTAAAAAATAACAGTCAGCTGTTTGAAAAAGTTATTTTTTGTCAATCAGCTGTTTAAATAATCACTTAGCAACCAGGAACATTCTAATGATATCACTCACTGTTTGGCTCATTCTCCACAGTACTTTAGAATGTCCCAATCAAACATGCGCAGGTAGAAATGCATCAAAACACTGACAGATTTTTTAAACATTCTGCATACACAGGGAAATATTCAACATTTAAAAAACTTGTTTACATTTTTCACAATTAGCCATGCTGACATACAATACAAGTTAATCTCAGAATATGCACAAATCTCCTGTCAGACATGCTAACACAGATGACAATGTTTTCAGTTTCTTTACACTGGGGATAACAATAAAATCTGAAGTTGTTGTTTTCATTTGGTCTTCAACCTATGGGACTAGGATCCAAGGTCAGATCTAACTTGGCCGTATACACCAGCATTGGAGCTGAAATCCAAACTCCTCCCTTACCCATAATAATGCCCTGATCGCCCCCTCTCCCCAGATCTCATTTACCACTCATTTGAACAGCACAGAACAGAGTATCTGATATTGTTAATCCTCATTCATTCCTTATGCATGGGTGAGCTGGCCATTTTCCAAGCTCGCGTCAGCTTCAAACTCTCAAGCTAAACTCTTATCCACAATCCCCCTCTCCCTGTTCTCTCAGATTTCGTTTGCTGCGTTGCCATCCGGTCGTGTCAAGCTACTTCTCTTGAGCTAAGTACAGTCAATTGTTGTTTAATTGCTTTACAAATTACTTTTCTGTCAGAAAAGTTGATATTTTATTGTCTCTTGCCCTATCGCATCTAGCGTTCATAATTTCCTCAGGTTTTTTCTATCCTTTACTTACCATTTTTAACCGCGAGGTAATTTTCTCCTTACCATCATTGGTAATCCTTTTCCCTTTCTCTTTCATACCTTTGGGTACTCTCTTGTACCATTGTTGGTACTTTTCTATTTGTTAATATGGCAGATAAAAAGGGTAGTCCGAGGTTTAAGCAGTGTTCTGATTGTGGACACAAACTGCCTACTTCTGATGCACACTCTTTATGTGTTTTTTGTTTGGGAGCTTCCCATTTATCTGTTGAACCACATTGTACTATTTGTGAGAACTTTTCTAATAGAACTTTGTTAGAAAGGAAAAACAAGCTGATACTGAAGTGACTTCTAAAATCTCCCTTTTCAGAGGCTACTTCTGGGTCAGAGGTCTCAACCCCTCCTAAAGCCCATAAGAAAATGGATGTTTCTACTAAGGCTAAATCCTTGCCTTCATCCCCGGCTGAGAACTCTCACCAACCAAAACCTAAAAAGGCTAAAATTTTGGCTCTGGAGCTCTCTCAGTCAGCCCCAGTGCTTTTGGTGCCTAGACCTTCAGCACCGAGGCCTTCGGCCTTTGGCTCCATTAGTGATTTCGGCACCATCCTCTCCTGCAGCCTTCTACATATCGGCACCGAGGGGCTCCTCGGTTCAGACCATTACCACGTATCGGCACCGACCATTCAGTCGGTGCAGACCTTGACCACTTCGGCTCCGAGATCTTCCTCGGAACCGAGACCTTTATTGTTGACTCCAGTTTTGTCGGTTCCAGCTTTGGCACCGACAACCACTTCGGCACCGATGATCCCTGTGTCGGTGCAGACAATAACATCGGCACCAATGACTTCTTCAGTGCAGACTACAGTAGTTCAGTCTTTCTTGGCACCATTGTCCTTGGTGCAGTCAGATGAGATGGGCACCGAATCTGCCTCTTTTGTGGACAGGCCTGTTTCTCCCTCAGTCACTGTGAGGTCCACTAGAAGCCTTTCTGAACATGATGTGTTGCGTCTTGTGGACCAGGCATTCTTGGCCAGAGGTATTCCACCCCTCAGGAATTATCCTTCCTTGGGAGGTCTCCAAAGACACCTTCTTATTCTCCTCCTTCATTGCCTTTGAAGTCCATGGATATAGTACAGTCTACCCCTTCTGTGGTTCCCTTTATGGATCTCACTAAGGAACTGCAGTTGCCTTCGTGGCAGGAAAGTTTTGCTATGACCCAGGATGTCAGCTGTGACACGCATAGCTTGCTGCTCCACAGCCATCCAGGGACTCCGAGTCAGCAGGCTGAGCCACTTAGGGGAGGAGTGTCCCCTGTCCTAGACATACACTCCTCTCCGGGTGGACCAGCCTTCCAACTAATGGAGAAGGCTATCACTGCCGCTGGTGATACCGGACTGTCTGTACCTCCGCCCTCCTCTGGTACACTGGTTTCACAAGTCGCACCTAGCAGACACCGGGTACAAGGGCCTCAGGACATATTCCCTCAGGAATCCCCTTTTCCATTGTCTTCCCCAGCTTCTCCTGCTGAGGAGGTCCACCAGAAAAGTTCATGTAAGAGGAAGCACATGGACTTCACAGAGGAGTCCCTCACTGAAGACACAGATTTTGATGAGGGAGAAGTATTCCCTCGGTCACCCTCTGAGGTATCCTTTGGCGATATCCTCGAAATCCTGAAACAGATAGGTGACTGGCAGCCCTCTAATCTGACCCCTGAGGAATCTGTGTTCCTGCAGGCCTTTCGCTCTTGGGCCCCTACCAACTGGGTTACTCCACCTGCCGATGAACTTGTTAAATTCATTGTGCAGCATGCTTGGAAGGCCCCTGATACTATTGAAGCTATTCCCCGGAGGCCAGATAAGATCTAGTCCCCTCCTGCTTCAGATCCCCATTGGTCCAAAGGTCTTCCTGTAGATGCTTTGGTGGCGGTGGCCGCAACAAAAAAGGATCTGGCAGAAGAAGAGAGCCAGACTGTCCATCCGCCTAACAGAGAGTCCCGGGCTCTGGACAGAATAGGGAAACGCACCTTTGCTTCAGCAATCTTTGCTATCAGGTCCCTGAATTATATGACACATTTTACCAGGCTTCAAAGGGATCTGGTTTATGAGCTCTCCGAAACCTTGGCTGGTGCAGTGTCTGATGAGGTCTGTGACAAAGTGGCCTCTCAGCTGGCCACCATTGAGTCTATATCTAACTCCTCTATGCGATTGATATCTCATGCATCAGAAGGAGCAGCTAGAGCGGCGGGTTCAGCTGTGGTCTTGAGATGACATGCCTGGATGCGCTTGTGCAACTTCATGGAATCTTTTAATTCTTCCTTTCTTAATGCCCCCATTGAGCCCTCCTTGTTTTTTGGGCTCGAAGTTAAAAGCACACTGGCCAGATGTGAAAAGGATGGTAAGACCCTTTCTGCCATAGGTGTCCGTTATTCTTCCCCTCAACGTGCTTTCTCCTGAAACCAAAAGAGTGGGAAGATATGGTTCAAGAAATCTCAGGGTCCTTTCTGAGACACACAGGCCGAGTTCTCCCCCAGAGGCAGCGGGGGAAACTCACAGGGAAGATGCTCCTTTCAGGGCAGAGGGGGACCGTGTAACCAGGGTTCCAGGGATTCTTTCCCTGGTCAATCCTACCAGCGCTCTTGAAAAGCGGCCCAACTCCTTTCCTCTGGAGGTGGTTGGGGATGTTTCTCCTTGTACCCTTCTGCCTGGCTAACCATCACCACCGATTCATGGGTACAAAGGATCATAACCAGAGGTTATCACATCCCCTTCAATCTTTGTCCTGTCCCTTCAAAACATCTTCCCGACGTTCCACCCAGTCAAAGGGAAGAAGCAGCACTAGAGATAGAAAAGCTGCTAAGAAAAAGAGTCATCCACATAGTCCCTCCAGACTAGATAGGATCCGGATTCTACTCAAGACTATTTTTGGTGCCAAAGAAAACTGGGGACTGGAGACCAATTTTGGATCTCAGTGTATTGAACAAGTTTGTGAGAATATAAAAATTTCGGATGGTCACTATACAGTCTATCCTCCCTCTTTTGGAAAAAGATGATTGGATGTGCTCTATAGATCTTCAAGATGCATACTGCCACATAAAGGTGGACAGGCCATCAAGAAAATTTCTGCACTTCTGTGTGGGAGCCAGTCACTACCAGTTCAGAGTACTGCCCTTCGGACTCTCTACAGCCCCCAGAGTGTTCACAAAGTGCATGGCAGTTGTCACAGCTCACTTGCGACTTCAAGGATTCCAGGTGTTTCCATACCTAGACGACTGGCTCATTTCTGCCCCCACCAGGCATCTACTGGAAAAAGCCTTGGCATACTTTCTCCTCGCTGCTCAAAGGCTAGGCATAACCATAAACTGGCAGAAATCCAATCTCACCCATCTCAGTCGATAGAATTCATAGGGGTTATCTTGGACACAAACAACTGCAGAGCTGCCATTCCAGAGCACAGAATTTTAAGGATAAAGCAACAACTAATTCCAATCCTTTCAAAGGAAAAATCCATGGCTCACTTGGTTCTACAGCTGTTGGATTCCATGGCACCCTCCATCTCCATTGTTCCCCTAGCTAGGTTTCACATGAGGCTTCTACAATGGCTACTGCTCAGCCAGTGGTATCCTTTTCATCATCCTCTTTCAGCCATGATTCGAGTAACCCACAGGTGCAAAAAGGATTTAAATTGGTGGATGACACACAATCTCTCACAATGGTCTCTCCCCTTTTCCCCTCAGCAACCCAAGGCCACAGTGACCACGGACGCCTCCCTGATGGTGTGGGGGGGCTATGTCAGGGACAGACAATCCAAGGCACTTGGTCCCAACTGGAGGCCCATCTGCATATAAATGTTCTAGAGCTGAGGGCGGTGCTTCTTGCGTTGCAAGCATTCCATCCCCTGCTGCCGTCTGGGACAATTGAGATTCAATCAGACAACATGACAGTGGTCTGGTACATCAACAAGCAAGGTGGAACCAAATCTTACCCCCTTTGTTGAGAGGCCATGAGGATATGGCAATGGCAGATGGCTACCAACCATTTTCTTCTAGCAATGCACATTCCCGGGAGTTCCAACGTGATAGCAGACAGACTCAGCAGGTGCATTCTTCAGCCTCACGAGTGGTCCCTGAATCCCTTGATAGCGACGGAGATCTTCCACCACTGGGGCCGCCCTTGCTGCGACCTCTTTGTATCCCCAACCAACTACAAATACAGCAACTACTTTGCCCTAATTCCCCCTCCGGGACAGTCACTCAGTGATGCTCTAGTCCACGATTGGCCCTCGGGTCTTCTCTATGCATTTCTGCTCTTTCTTCTCATTGCCCAGTTTCTGAAGAAAGCCCAGCGGTTGAAGAGCAAGGTAATCCTCATAGCACCATATTGGCCATGACAGATTTGGTTCCCATTCCTTTGGCCTCACCTACTAGATCGACCATGGAGTCTCCATCCAACCCCGGAGTTGATCTCACACCCACAGAACCTGATTCATCCCAACCTGAACAGCCTGAAGCTAATGGCTTGGCTACTTCAATTCCCTTGATTGCCAGGCAGAATGATCTCTCTTTACCAGTACGTGATATTCGCATTGCTTCTCATAAGTCTTCCACTAGAATTACTTATCTGAGCAAGTGGAAGAGATTTACCTGTTGGCTGAAAGATAAACAAGTAGACCCCTTTTCAGCACCAGTGTCGATAATGCTAGACTATCTGGCCGACCTGTTTCAATCGGGTCTATCAGCCTCTACCATTAGAGTTCATTTTGCTGCAATTTCTAATTTTCATGAGGGTGTCTAAGATTCCTCTCTTATGTCCCATAAGTTGTGCAAGACCTTCATAAAAGGTGTGAATCATCTGAAGCTACCTTTTAGAGAACCTATTCAACCATGGGATTTATCATTAATTGTACAAGCTCTGACAATGGCACCTTTTGAACCAGCCTCATCTTGCGACCTCAAGTATTTGTCATGGAAAACCTTGTTTTTGGTCGCTATTACTTCTGCCAGACATATTTCTGAACTTCAAGATTTATGTATCAAGAGTCCATACTTGATTTTTCATAGAGATAGAGTGTCTCTGAGAATTAATCCGTCATTTATGCCTAAAGTGATCTCTGGAATGTCCATTAACCAAGCTATTGAATTGCCAGTTTTCTTTCCCAACCATTCAAACAGAGGAGACTATTGCCTACATACCCTAGATATACACAGGCAAATCCATTTTTAATTAAACAGGACTAAACCCTTTCATAAATCTGACCAGTTATTTTTGGCTTTTTCTGGATCTAAAGAACAAAAAACAACCTGCCAAAAAGAGAACACCCACTGAAACGTCTCCAGTAAACTGTGAACAAATAATGAGAAATAAAACTTTGATGCAGACAGCTGTAAAATCCAGGATAGGCCTTTACTGAGTGCAAAACACAAGCGCTTTCACAATCAAGCTTCTTCAGGTGTAACAAAGCACTGAAAACAGACACACCTATATACTCACTTCACATCACATGTCTAGAGTCATATGACTGAGCATCACTAAAACAAATTATTTAGAACTGAATTAGCTTGACATCAATTTCATTCTAACAAACTAGATATAAAAGTAAATAATATTTGTGAAAGACAATAATAAAAACTTCCATAACAAAAAATTAAAAACTATTTTACTCCTTCCTGAATAAATACATATAAATATATGAACGCTGTGTATCAAAGAACAATATAATTTAATAACCAACTCCTTATCTAAAAAACAAATAAATAATTCATATGTCAAAATTTCATGTATTAAAAATCAAATAAAAACCCATGTTCGTTTACCTATAACTTTATCTACGGAGAGGCCTCATTTTAAGTTTTGGTCTCAGGAGAATGCATTCATTCAAGCCATGTCCTTCTGTACCCATCAATTTAGTTATCCACATGGCTTCTACACTCTCTGTCCTACTGCAGATGTCTCCCCATCTTATATTCTCCTGCAACAGGGCTATGACCCTAAATCTAAAAATATGGGTCATATCAGTGTTCATGACGTGTCTGGCTAAAGCATTCACCTTATTGCCCTTCCTAATGTTATATACATGCTCTCTAATATGTTCCTTTAAACTCCTATCTGTCTTCCCAATATAGAATTTGGCACAAACACAGCAATTGGCTAAATAGACTACATGTCGACTCAGACAATCGGCTCGAATATCAAAATGAAAATCTCGGTCCAAGTCTGGATGATAAAAGCGATCACTGATGTCTATGTATTGACACCAATTGCAACTGCCACAAGGTCTCGTCCCTCTTCTACCAATGCTTAACATTAGGAAGGGCAATAAGGTGAATGCTTTAGCCAGACACGTCATGAACACTGATATGACCCATATTTTTAGATTTAGGGTCATAGCCCTGTTGCAGGAGAATATAAGACGGGGAGACATCTGCAATAGGACAGAGAGTGTAGAAGCCATGTGGATAACTAAATTGATGGGTACAGAAGGACATGGCTTGAATGAATGCATTCCCCTGAGACCAAAACTTAAAATGAGGCCTCTCCGTAGATAAAGTTATAGGTAAACGAACATGGGTTTTTATTTGATTTTTAATACATGAAATTTTGACATATGAATTATTTATTTGTTTTATAGATAAGGAGTTGGTTATTAAATTATATTGTTCTTTGATACACAGCGTTCATATATTTATATGTATTTATTCAGGAAGGAGTAAAATAGTTTTTAATTTTTTGTTATGGAAGTTTTTATTATTGTCTTTCACAAATATTATTTACTTTTATATCTAGTTTGTTAGAATGAAATTGATGTCAAGCTAATTCAGTTCTTAATAATTTGTTTTAGTGATGCTCAGTCATATGACTCTAGACATGTGATGTGAAGTGAGTATATAGTTGTGTCTGTTTTCAGTGCTTTGTTACACCTGAAGAAGCTTAATTGTGAAAGCGCTTGTGTTTTGCACTCAGTAAAGGCCTATCCTGGATTTTACAGCTGTCTGCGTCTCAGTTTTATTTCTCATTATTTTTTTTGGATCTAGATTAGGATCGGCTGTTGCTAAGGTCACATTAGCTAGATGGTTGAAGGACTGTGTGACCTTTGTTTACACACAACGTAATATCTTGTTGCCTACTACCATGAAAGCTCATTCAACAAGGTCGGTGGCAACTTCTGCTGCCTTCCATGCCAGAGCTTCTTTACATGACATCTGTGCAGCTGCAACTTGGGCTACGGCTCATACCTTCATCAATCATTACAAATTAGATTTGGCCTCCAGGGGAAGAGCATCTTTCGGTTCTATGGTGCTCAGGAATGTCCTTTCATGAGAGCCTCCCAGGAATAGAGGTAGCTGTGGACTCTGTCCCGTGCATAAGGAATGAATGAGGATTAACAATATCAGATAAAGAAGTTATGTCTTACCATAATGTTCCATCTGTATTTTTGATCCTCGTTCAGTCATTACGACCCTCCCTCCTTCCCCACCTGTGGTTTCTTGTGGATCTCACCATCCAGTTCTCTTAGGTTATTTGACCAGAGGTAGCCTCTACCTTCTTTAACTTGCAAACTCAATTTGAGGTAACAGGGAGAGGGGGATTGTGGGTAAGAGTTTATCTCGAGAGTTTGAAGCTGACGCGAGCTTGGAAAATGGCCGGAACCAATACCCATACTTAATGACTGAATGAGGATCAACAATACAAATGGAACGTTATGGTAAGACATAACTTCTTTTTCTAAGCTCCTCCAGGGGTTTTCAGAGAGTTTTTTTTTCAGGCAGTAGGTGTTTTTCCCTTTATATAATCTATCCTTGTCCTACCCTTCCTATCTACTTCATGTTGGTGTGCTTTCTGGGCCTTTAAAAAAACTGTTCTGTTTTTCCTCTTCTTTTCTCTCTCTCTCTCTCACATGTGTGCGTGTGTGTGTGTGTGTGTGTGTGTGTGTGAGTGTGTGTGTGTGTGTGTGTGTGTGTGTGTGTGTGTGTGTGTGTGTGTGTGTGTGTGTGTATGTGTGTGTGTGCTTTTACCCTGCGGCTGACCTTCCTAAATTTAAAAAGTGTATGGAGTGTGGGCATAAAATCCCTCTGTCTGATGCCCACAGTCTGCGTATGGTGTGCTTGGGGGTGGACCACCTGGATTCCTCCTGTTCAATCTCTTACAACCATTTTCTGGTGGCAACACATTTCAGAAAAGTCCAACATTCTAGAAGACAGGGTCAGCAGAACCATTCTGATGCCTTATGAGTTGTCTCTGTATCCCTCACTGGTGGACATGATCTTTCAGAAATGGGATCATCCTTGCTAGAATCTTTTTGCCTCTTCTTTCAGCATCAATTGCAGTGAGTTTTTTGACCTGATTCCTCCTCCAGGGGAGTCACCCAGGGACACTCTAGTCTATGCTTGGCCCTCTGGTCTACTTTATGCTTAGCCCCTCTTCCTCTGATTTCCCAAGTTTCTTCAGAAAGCTCAGTGGTTGAAGAGCAAAATTATTATTATTACCCCCTTCTGGCCTCGCCAAATTTGTTTTCTCACTCTTTGATCTCATCTGGTGTGACTTCCCTGGACTCTGGATCCAGTTCTGGATCTCCTATCACACCCATCAGGGGTTCCATACCTGCCCATAGTCAGCCTGAAGCTCACCGTGTGGCTGCTCCAGTTCCTTTGATGGTGAGAACTCCTGAGCTCTCTTCGCCAGTTAAAAAGATTTTGGTTGCAGCTCATAAGGCCTCTACTAGAAAAATTTACTCCAGCAAATGGAAACTTTTTCCATCAGGGGTCACAACATAATCCGGATCCTTTTTCAGCTCCTGTTCCCGCCATTTTGGATTTTCTAGCTCATACCTTCCACAATGGGGCTAGTTTCCCAGCGATTAAAGTTCATATGGCAGCCATCTCAAATTTCCATGTGGGTGAACATTCTGCTTTCCTGGCTTCTTCTAAACTCTGCAAAGCTATTTTGAAGGATACCCATGTCCTGTGCAGACCACTTCAAGTCTCTATGCCTGTATTCTGTCTCCTACATGCTTTTGAGGGGAGATCTATGCCTGGCATACAGGGCATTGTCAGACCCCACTCTGATGGACCTCCTGCATATCCACAAAACAACCAGCACCAGAATTACCCATTCTAAAGACTTAAACTTTGCCTGTGATATAAATAGGATCTGCTGGAGAGATACGTATATATCCCAGAGACTACTCCGTCTATAGAAAAGGCTCCTCATTCATGTGAAATAGAGTTCCTCTCTAACCTGATTCAAGTGCAACTTGGATAATTGGATGGGAAACCAGAAATTCATCCATGGTTTGGCACCTATGTCTCTAATGGACACAGGTAACCTGTAAATTGTTCATCTCCCAGGCCCATGCTTACACGTATCAAGGGTATCAGAACTTGTGGTTGTTAGCCTAGTAAACACCTATGAACCTTCCTCCTTAGGCCCCCAATCAAGGACCCCCATGCCTCCTTGGGATCTTACTTTGGTTCTGCAGGCTCTGGTTTCTCCTCCTTTTGAACCAGCTGCCACTGTAGATTTACAGTTTCTTTCTTGGAAGATGACCTTTTTGGTGGCTATCACTTCTGCCAAGCGCATCTCTGAATTGCAGATGTTGTCAGTTAAGCCTCCTTATCTTGTCTCCCATAAGGCAAGAGGGACTCTTCATACCAAACCCTATTTCATGCTGGATTTGACATCCAAAGCTAATATTAACCATGTGATTAATTTGCCAGTTTCTTTCCAAGTTATCAGAACAAAGGGGAATACAAATTGTATTTGCTTCACGTCCATAGGCAGTTGCACTTTTATTCGGATAGAACCAAAAATTTACGACAGGCTGATCAACTTTTTGTCTCTTTTTCAAAACCCCAGTTGGGAAAGCCTATTTCTAAGGTCACTCTTGCTCAGTGGATTTCCAGTTGCATCTCTTTGGTTTATCATGCTAAAGGTATGCCTTTACCTGGCCCTGTCTGGTTGCATTTGACCAGGTCAGTGTATGCTTCTGCGGCCTTTTGGTCCCGGGTTCCAATTGATGACATTTGTTCGACTGCCACTTAGCCCTCTTCACATACTTTAATTTCCCATTACAAATTGGACATTCTGTCCAGGAGCAGGTCTTCCTTCAGCTCTGCCGTGCTCCAAAATATCCTTCCATGAGGGCCTCCCAAGGTTATTGCAGCTAGGGACCCTGTCCCATAGGTTGAAGACTAAATGAAAACAACAACTTTAGATAAAGAACTTATGTACTTACCATAACATTCCATCTGAGTTGTTGCTTTTCATTTGTCTTCAGCCGTCCCACTCTCCTTCCCCTTGCCTTTGGGCTTGTGTTGTGGACTGGTCAGATGCAGGAGCAGACTTATCTTCTTCTTGGTCTTGGGTTTGACTCTGGTATGTGTGTATCCCTTTTATGGTTAGGGGTTAAGGTACTCTGTTGTGGGTTGAGTTTGCTGTCATGCAGCAAACTCAATCTGAGGGGAGGAGGGAGAGCAGGGTATTATGGGTAGGGGAGGAGCTTGGATTTCAGCTCCAGTGCTGGTGTATATGGCTGAATCGAATCCGACCTCAGATCTGACTCCCATAGGTTGAAGAAAAATGAAAAGCAACAGCTCAGATGGAACGTTATGGTAAGTACATAACTTCTTTTTATGCCAAATCAAACTTGATACCAGTTCAGAGCCTGGAGTTCATTGGTGCACATCTGGGCACAACAACGCAAATAACATCACTACCAATTCATCGCATATCCGCGTTCAGGTTTCAAGTCCATCAGATTATCTCCCATCCATCTCCTTCAGCCAGGTCACTTCTTCAAGTGCTAGGATCCATGGTAGCAGCCATTGTGTTGCTTCCCTTAGCACAATAATTGATGAGTGTTCTTCAATGGACTCTAGCTGTTCAGTGGTCCATTTTTCAGCAACCCTTATCCCTTCCTGTCAAACTTACTCCAATTTGCAAACAATACATCTAGGAGTGGATCCATTCCAAAGACATTCATCTAGGCTGGCCCTTTGTTTTACTGCTCCCGATGCCCACTGTGACTACAGATGCCTTCCAGCTGGACTGGGTGGGGGGCATTTCCTGAAAAGGATAGTCCAAGTCATGTGGTCCCCCCAAGAGACCAAGCTGCATATCAGTGTACTGGATATGAGAGCAGTTCTATCAGCTTTGCTGACATTTCAACATGCTCTTCCTTCGGGGACTGTTGCGATTCGGGCCAACAACTTGTCTGTTGTCTGATACATCAGCAAACAAGCAATAACTCAATCTTACCATCACTGCAGAGGGGCCATGAGAGTGTGGGAATGGGTGATCTCTTCAAACCGCTTTCTAATTGTAATGCACATACCAGGGAAAATGAACATGTTAGCAGACAAATTGAGAAGATCCATTTTGATGTCACATGGGTGATCTTTCAAACAGTCTGTGGCAGAAGAAATTTTTTGGTGGTGGAGCCAAACTTGCTGTGACCTCTTTGCTTCCCCCCTCAACAAATGCAGCAGATTCTTTGCCTTAAACCCCCCCCCCCCAAGGGAGAGTCACTGAGAGATGCTCTAGTCCACGTTTGGCTAGCCAGTCTTCTTTATGCTTATTTCTCACTTCTCTTCATTCTCCAATTTCTCCAGAAAACAAACAGGCTGAAGAGTTAAGTCATCCATATTGCTCCCTTCTGGCCTTGAAAGGTATGGATACTCTTCATATGGTCTCACTTTCGTTATCCTCCATGAACACTGGAACCATTTCCAGACCTCCTATCACAACCCTCAGGAATCAACCATCCCAATATTCACACCCTCAAGCTAACTGCATGGTTTCTCCACTTCCAATAATGGTCAGACAGCCCAGGCTTTCTTCCCCAGTACATTCCATAATTTTGTCCTCACAAAAAAGACTCTACCACGAAGATTTATAAGAAAGAGCAAGTGGAAAAGATTCTCACTTTGGGCATTGAAAAATGATGTTGATCCTTTTCCTGCTCCAGTTTCTGCTGTATTCGAATTTTTAGCTACTCTTTTTAAAGAAGGAGCTAGTTTTTCTACAATTAAACTGCAATTAGCAGCCATTTCCAATTTTCATACTGGAGATAAAAGTTATTCCTTGGCTTCTTCTAAGTTATGCAAAGCATGTCTCAAAGGCATTTTCCTCCATAGACAACCAGTAAAGGATCCTTCACCTCCCTGGGATTTGATAGTTGTGCTACAAGGTCTAACTCAGAAGCCTTTTGATCCTTCAGCAAAAAATGAACTCAAATGTCTTTCATGGCAAACAGTTTTCTTAGTAGTTATTACTTCTGCAAGGAGAATTTCTGAACTCCAGGCTGTTTCTTCAAAAATCCCTTACATTATTTTCCATAAAGATAGGCTTAGCTTACAAACAAACCCTTCTTTTTTACCTGAAGTAGCTTCTGATTTAAGTATTAACCAATCCATTCATTTACAGGTCTTCTTTTCAAAATTTTCAACAAAGGAGAATATATGCTTCATCTCCTTGATGTGCACAGATAATTGCATTTTTATTTACACAGGACACAGCAAATAACAAGTTGGATCAGTTATTTGTTTCCTTTTCACCAAACAGACTTGGTTGTGCAGCTTATAAATTTATTTCACCTAAATGGAACACTGACTCTATCTCTTGGATCTATTTTCGACAAGGCATTCCCCTACCTAAATCTTTCAAAGCTCACTCAACTAGATCCATGGCTACTTCATCTGCTTTTTGGTCAAGAACATCTATTGATGATATTAGTGCAGCTGCCACATGGTCCAATGCTCATACCTTTGTTATGCATTAGCAGTTGGACCTTGTATCCAGAAGTAGGGCTGCCCTTGATCGGTGGTACTCCAGAATATCCTTCCATGAGGGCCACCCAAGATCAACACAACTGAGGATTCTGTCCCACGTGTTGAGGAAGAATGAAAAGGACAACATCAGACTTAAAAGTTATGTACTCACCATAACTAGGCATCTGTGTTGTCCATTTTCATTCTTCCTTAGTGTCCCTCCCATCCATCCCCCTTCCTTAAATCTTTTGGTGAAAACCTGTTGGACAGCAATTGGAACTTATAGTTCTGGGTCTGAGCTCTTCTTTCTTTCAACTATCCCTGTTTCTGTCTAGCTGCAGGGTACTTATGGCAACAAACTAGATCTGAGGTTTTGGAGATGGGCTTAGGCATTATGGGTAGAGGGAGGAGCTCAAGAGTTGGATTCATACTCTAGAGTATGTGGCCGAGTCATATCAGAGGATTGGATCCAAAGCTATGTAAATGGACAACACAGATGCTTAGTTATAGTGAGTACATAACTTTTAATTTCCTGTCAGTGACTGCTATTTTAGCACTAATTCCTAAACCCCTTAGAGTTGACCCAGTAGTCAGGGACTTAGAGACATGCATAGATAGTAATCTAGCTTTTGATCATCACATGTCTACAGTGGTGAGGAAATCATTCTATGTCGCACAACTTATAAACAAAGGTATGGCATCTAAGTCCAAGGAAGTCATTGTTCCACTGTATTTGGCTTTCATCACACCTATCATTGAGTACAATGCCCCCTTTGGTATGTACTCAACCAGGCATATCCAACAACTAGAACGTCCACAGAGGTTCCTCAGTAAAAGAATACACTGCATAAGTACTACATCTTATGCAGACCACCTCAAGGCCCTATCCTTGTATTCTGTCTCCTACAGGCTTTTGAGGGGCGATCTATGCCTGGCATCCAGGGTGTTGTCAGACCCCAATCTGATGGACCTCCTGCATTTCCACAAAACAAACAGTACCAGAATTACCTGTTCTAAAGTCTTAAACCTTGTCTGTGATATAAACAGGACCTGCTGGAGAGATAGGCATGTATCCCAGAGACTACCCTGTCTATGGAACAGGCTCCCCATCCAACTGAAGCAGAGCTCCTCCCTAATCTAATTCTAGTGCAACTTGGACAATTGGATGGGAAACTAGAAATTCATCACTGGTTTGGCACCTATGTCTCTGATGCAAACAGATAACCTGCAAATGGTTCATCTCCCAGGTCCATGCTTACACTTATCAAGGGTATCAGAACTCATCAGAGATTTGGGATGCATAACTAGGCTTAAGAAGGCCCTTGTGGTCGTTAGCCTAGTAAACACCTATGAATTTATGAACCTAAGAACTATGTTTGTGTGAAAATGTACTGCTTTTGTAAGCTTTGATTTTTTTTTTAGAAAGTTTTGTGTCAGGAAGTGTTTTCAATGACCAGGCATCATTATGGTGTATGTCAATGCTTGTGTACCCTTTGTGACAAAGTACCTGCCGTTTTGTTCCTGTTGGTGTGCTTTGGTTTTTGAAGGGTGTTTGACAGGAATATAGTGAGCTGTCTGTGCATTACTCTAAGAGTGGACTATGGAATTATGTATATGTGTGAGTGTGCTGCTTGTCAACACTTGTTGACAACTTTCCTTCCAGCTGACTCATTCCAGCAATGATTACTGCTTTTGAGACCTCCTTTTTGGTTACAGCATGGATACTTATCCCCCTCCTGCTACATCTCCTACTGTAACTAGAAAAAAATTACCAAAGAGCCCTTGCCAACACTGCAGGCTCAGTCAGTGCCTCAGTCAATAGTGGGTGAATCTTTAATGGCAATTTGTCATCCTTTATATCACTCATTACCTCTCCAGTTTCCTCTGGTGTAGTCCTCTTAGCCACCATGAACCAGGGGTCAGCCAAATCCTCATCAGCTTTTCCAGTGTTCGATCCAGGTATGGGAGAACCATCTTCTCTGAGATGCTCCAGGAGATGTTTCTTGGGGTAGCTGGGGAAAGATAAATCAAGATGGGACAAAAAAGCCTTCTCATAGTAAGTCTTCAGCCTAGGTTTTTCCTGAAAAAAAAAGAAAAAAAAGATTGGACTGTGTTCATCTGAAGACATGGAGTTTGTTAGAAAAGACTTTCTTACGTTAGCAAAGCAATTATTACAGGCTGTTAATACTGGTGCTCAGAAATCCTTATCTAAGAGTAATGTCAGCAAAGAAATTCTTAAGGAAAATTTGTCAAAGGATTCTGACATAGAGATGGAGCTCCTTCTTCAACAAATTCTCAATCCCAGTTCTCTTATGCAGAAGAAACATGGTCCTCACAACTTCCTTGGGAGAATTTTCTTTTTCTCAGAAAATAGCTAGGATGAATGAGATTTTTTTATGGGAAAAGGTGGATGCCCTCCTGAAATGAGGAGGTATTATGATATGTTACAAGTAGATATATCTCACTCCACTTCTATCCCTCCTGTTTTCCCAGCCTTGGAGGATGTATTTAATGCTGCCTATAATAATCCTGCTTCTCAACTTTCAGTTTCTAAATAGGTAAACAGACTTCATAAAGTTTCTCAAGCAAACAAATATTTGATCTGATGTTGTCAGTTTTCATTCGTTCCTCAACATGTGGGTTCAGATATGATCCTCAGATCCAACCCAGCTGCTTTTTACAGCTCATGGCTACTGCAAACTCTCAAGCTCCTCCCTTACTTATAATGCTGCAGTCTCCCTCCATATCTCAGATCTCGTTTGCCACCTTCATGTACAGGTATGGTCACTGTCAACTCTCAAACAGTTAGAGTTATATAAGTTTTTGGCTTTATACCTTTTCTTTTTTCTATTTTATATTTCATGCTGGTTAAAAGCTATCCTCCCTTATCCCTACACATGTTTTTTCTGTTTATATTTTAATACCATTGTTGGTAGCTTTTCCCCCAACTGTCATTATAGTTTTTCTTTCCTTTCCTTTCCCTTCTATATATATATATATATATATATATATATATATATATATATATATATACACACAAAACTTCTCTGCCTTATTCTTCTTTGCTGTTTACTTCCATAACCTTCAGGTTTCAAAACGTGTAAGGAGTGAGGGCACAGGATCCCTTTATCTCATGCCCATGACTCTTGCATTTATTGTCTGGGCCCCGCCCATTTGAAAGTCCCTTGTGAGATTCATAAATCTTTTAATCCAAGGACTTTAGTAGACAGGAAAAATAAATTGATTCTGAAGAGACTTCTCCCTACAACTTTTTCAGAGTCACTGGCTCAACCCTCCAATGTAGGCAAAAAAACAGTCAAGAAGATGACTTCATGAACCGTCTGGATCCTCCATTACTTCTTCAGATCCCAACAAGGAACTGGCCCAGAAGATTTCAAAATGGTTGGATCTGAAGACCAAATCCTCAGATCTGACTGGCTCAGATGCAAGGTTGGCCTCATTGCATCCAGTTCTCTCAGAGCTGAAACAGCTTTCCCAGGCCTGTTATGCCTCCTCTCTGGACCTGGTCTTCTCTCGGCTACCTTCCTCCTTTTTAGAGAGGTGCTGACACTCTGCATCTCCCTCTATAGCTACTTCCCATTCTTCCAGGAGTCTTACAGAGGCAGATGTGAAAGAAATCCCAATCCCTCCGTACTACATGCCCCAGTGACCTCAACCTCATTACCTCAATTAATAGAACGTGCTGGAGGGACAGGTTCATAACCCAGAGACTGCCCTTGCTATGGAATAGACTTCCCATACATGTCAAACAGAGCACCTCACTTACCCTCATCAAAAGAAACCCTGATGAGTTGATGGGAAATAGAAAATTCACACCGGGGATCTCTCCAGTGACTCTACTCGACAGGCACTGGGAACTAAGGTCGGGTGGCACGATGTCAGCTCACTCCTATGGGCTAGGTTTGTAAAGACTCCAGGGCCATTAGCCAAGTACAGACCTATGAACCTATGAATGATGAGGAAGTTTTTCTTGGTGCAAATACAGATGTGAGTTCTCCTGGCTCCTAACCCTTTGAGTCAGGATGCCATTGTTAGTATCACTCCATCCATCTTGGCTTCTTCTCCAATCCATCCTTAGGCTTCAGACCTCTTGGATCCCAGATTTTTGGGACAGTTTGTATTGGATTTGAAGGTGTTTGTGTCTTCGGAGCCAATAACTTTTCTGAGTGGACCGGCTCCAAATGTGTTGGACCCGGGTGAGTCTCGAAGCCAAAACACCATTGTCGGCTCCAAGGTGCTAGAGTCAACTCTGAATCTATGAGAGCTACCTCTGCCCCTTGGGGCTTTGGTATTGGACAGCTGAGTTCTGACTTCTGCCTCTGATGGACTGTCTTCAGGTCAGAGGGAGCTGATGGTCCAGAAGCATGTCTTTGTGGCTTCGTCAGCTTCCTTCTCCACAAGGTATTCTGCCTTGGAGGCAGTAGAGAGAGTATCCTCTTCTAGAATTCAGACTGTTCCACCCTCCTCGGATCTGCCATCTGGTTCCCAGATGTCTATGTGCCATGAGCCTAATCAGTCTACTCCACAGGGACAGCCAGCACAAGGTCTCCAGGCCAGCCAACAGGGTATCCTTATTTCTTCCGATACTTCTCTGGAGCTCCCCATGAAGAAGTCCCTAGTAAGAGAAAGTGCAAGAGGAGGCACTTAGATTCCCCTCAGTAGTCAACCACATAAGATGCTGATTTCGATGAAGGGGAAGGGTCTACAAGGTCACCACGTGATGATGTCTCCTTTGGAGAAATTTTAGAGATCCATAAGCAAAGGGGTGGTTGGCCTACCAATAACTCTTCCCAAGAGGAAATAGTATCCCTGGAGGCGTTTCAGTCTGGCCCATCTACTTCCTAGGTGACTTCGCCTGCTGACGAGCTCATTGAGTTGCTCTCTCGGTGAGCATGGAAGGAACCTGATTCTGTTAAGCTGATCCCCAAGATCATATAGGATCCTGGCACCACCAAAGGAAAAACAGGTTTGGAGCAAAGGAGTACCAGTAGATGCCATGGTAGTAGCGGCAGCCACAAAGAAGGAACTCGTGGAGCAGAGTTTATCTGTTCATCTCCCTAACAAGCAGTCTAGGGTGATTGACAGATGTGGGAAGTGTGTTTACGCTTCAGTGACTTTTGCACTTAGATTGTTGAACTATTTGGTGCACTTCACCAGACTTCAGAGGGATTTGGTTAAAGAATTCTCCAAATCCCTCTCAGGAGGAATAACTGCTGAGGCACATATTTCCATTGTATCACAGTTGGCTTCCTTACAGTCCATTACTAATTTGTCCATGGTGCTCATTTCACATGCAGCTGAAGGTACCTCTAGGGCAGCAGGTTCAGGCATTTCCATTAGGCGACATGCCTGGGTGTGCCTGTTTGATTTTTCAGAGCCTTTCAAGTCCTCCTTCATCAATGCACCCCTTGACAGAAATTTCTTGTTTGGCTCCTACCAGTGGTCCTGAAAAGAGGCCCAACTGTCCACCTCTGGAGGCAATCGGGGGTCATTTATCCCAGCACCAGGGAGCCTGGCTAGACATTACAAAAGATACATGGGTGCAGAGGATTATTTCCAGAGATTAGATAATTCCCTTTTCCCTAACTCCTCCTTCAACAGTAAACAAAAATCCGGATGTTCCACACAGTCAGAGGAAAGCAGAAGCTCTAAAAAAAAAAAAAAAAAAAATCTGCTAGAAAAAAAGAGTCATCCAAGAGATCCCCCCCAGACCAGAAAGAATCCAGAACTTACTCAAGATTCTTTTTAATGCCAAGGAAAACAGAGGACTGGAAACCAATTTTTGATCTCAGCAATCTGAACAAATCAGTTCAGTATACAAAGTACCAGATGGTCTTGGTTCAGTCCATCTTGCCTTTCCTGCACAAGGATGACTGGATGTGCTCAATAGATCTTCAGGATGCTTAATATCACATAAAAATGAACAGGTGATCCAGGAGATATCTAGTCTTCTTGTGGGAGCCACTCATTAACAGTTCAAAGCACTGCCCTTTGGACTTACCATAGCCCCAGGGTGTTCACCAAATACGTGGCAGTAATAGTGGCTTAGTTGAGACTACATGGATTCCAAGTATTTCCTTACCTGGATGACTGGCTCATTACCGCTCCTACCAGACATCTACTGATCAAAGCAAGATATTATGTACTCCAATTGTGCTCTCACCTAGGCATTAACAGTCAAGTTTCAGCATATCTCAACTAGAACCAGCTCAACTGCTATAATTCATAGGAGCATTGTTCAACATTGTATCAGTGACATGCTCCCTTCCCTTCTCAAGGGTACAGACCATTCGATTTCAAGTCTAAAAGATAATTCAAAGTTTCTTGCTGTCAGCCCGTCTGATTCTACAAGCTTTAAGGTCGATGTCTGCTACCATAATCTAGTTCTATTGGCAAGATCTTATATGAGAATTCTTCAATGGACCCTGGTGACTAATTGGTCCATATTGTACCAGTCCTTGTCCTACCAGATCAGAATAACTCAGGCATGCAAAAGATATCTCAGGTGATGGATTTGCTTAGAATAAACTTTACAGGGCCAACCTTTCATACTTCCTCAGCCCAAGGCCATAGTGATCATGGATGCATCCCAGTTTGGGTGGAGGGGCACTTCTTGGGGAAGACAGTCCAAATCACCTGGTCCCCAGAAGAAGCCAACATACATATCAATGTCCTAGAAATGAGAGCAGTCCTCCTAGCATTGCAGGCCTTCCAAGACTTTCTTCCTTCAGGAACTATTGCTATTCAGATGGACAATATGTCAGTAGTCTGGTACATGAACAAACAAGGAGGAACCAGATCTTGACCCTTATGTTGAGAAGCTCTGAGGGTGTGGCAATGGGTGAGCTTATCCAATTGATTTCCGATAGCAAAGCACATTCTGGGGAAATCCAGCATGATAGCAGATAAGTTGATCAAGTCAATCCTATTGCCTCACGAGTGGTGTGTCAACAAGAACATTTCTGAGAAGATATTCTGTCAATGGGGCCAACCATACTGTGACCACTTTACATCTCCCCTCAGCAACATGTGCAGCAGGTCTTTTGTCTTGATCCTGTCCTTCGGGGGAATCACTGAGAGATGCTCACCTCCACAACTGCCCCCCCCAACTCCCCAAGTTTCTCCAGAAAGCATCTCGATTGAAGAGCACAGTAATCCTTATTGCCCCTTATTGGCCTTATCAGATTTGCTTCCCCTTCCTTTGGCCTCATTGTGTTCATCCTTTGATCCTGGATCCAATACCAGACCTTCTGTCTCACCCAACAGACATGATTCACCTTGACATTTTTGGGCCTGAATTTGACTGCATGGTTTTTCCAATTCCATTAACCCAGGCTCTCCTCCCGTGTCTGTTACATTCATTTGTCTTCCCACAAAGCTTCCACTAGGAAGATTATCAAAAGTAAATGGAAAAGAGTTGTGTTTTGGGCACAATAAAAAAAAACACAGATCCTTTTTCAGCACCAATATCCACAGTTCTTGAGTTTTTGGTTTCTATTTTTAAAGAAGGCCCAGTTCATCAACAGTTAAAATACAATTGGCTGCTATTACTAATTTTCATGTTGGAGTTGGCAATTCTACCTTAGCTTCATCACAACTCTGTAAGGCATTCATAAAAGGAACCTTTTAAATGAAACCCCCTTTAAAGATCCTACTCCACCATGGGATTTGAATTTAGTGTTACAAGCCCTGACTCAAATCAAGATTTCAGTCATCTGCAAAATGTGAATTAAAGTTTCTAACTTGGAAAATGATATTTTTGGTAGCTACTACTTCGGCTAGGAGAGTTTCAGAACTGCAAGCATTATCTTCTAAACCTAAATAACCAGCAAATGAAAGATGGAACTCAGATAGAACTCAGTAAATAGCGTAACCAGTAGTTTAATACACGCTTTCGTAAAAACTTCATCAGAATACAAAAAAGACCGTGATTCAATGCATTTAAATACTCAAACAATTAACAACCAATTACTCAATTAAAATCAACCAACCTAATTGTTAAAAAAATACATTCTGTTTTTTTGTTAAAAAAACAAAAAGGAATTTATTTCCTTGTTCACTTGTAATTTCCTGTACTTTAAAAAACATTTTATATTAATATAGTCGTTAAGACCAGGGAACTTGTCCGAATTGAGTTTTATCTGCCACACAGTTTCACGCTGTTCTAAAAAATTCTTATAGTCTCCTGCCCTAAGATCAGCATGTGCAACTTCCAAAACTGAAAATAAAAATTTTTTGTATCCATTACAAGTTTTGGTATGCTTATACAAAGCATTGTTTTCGTCACACGTCTTAATACTGTAAATGTGCTCTCTTATTCTAACATTTAAACTGCGAGTGGTCATGCCTATATAATATGCAGAACAACCAGAACATTGACCGATATAAACCACCCCTTTAGTTTTACAATCAACATAACAGGGTACTTTGAATGTCCTATCAAATGTGTCTATTTTAATGTAAGGTCCCTCAGAAATGAATCGACACGTTGCAACTATGGCAAGCATGCATACCAATCTTATTGGTGTTAATAGCTGATGGCACTGAGCTGCTGTTTTCCAAAATTCCCTTTAAATTGTGCCTGTTCCTAAAGACAAACTTAGGACCTTCACCCAAGATCCTTCTGATGTCCTCATTACCATTAATGATCTTCCAGTTGTCAACAACAATCTGCCTGATCAAGGATCCATCAGAACTGGTGTCAAAGGAACACAGAGTGTCAATGTTGTAACCATTCCCTTGGCCATTGTTATGCTGACCGCTGTTGAAAGAACTAGGAAAGTCAATAATGGATCTAAAAATACTGTCACGTTTGCTAAGAATCTCTTCACTGATCAGTGTTAACCCTTGAATGTTATACCCTCGATGTGTGAATAAAAACAAAACTGTATGAAATTCTTCTATCAAATCACCCCATTTGGATGTCATCCTACTCACTCGTATAAACTGCCCTCGGGGAATGTTCCTGATGGTGTGTTTAGGGTGGTTACTGGAATGATGCAAATACCCATTTGTGAAGGTCTCCTTACGGTGAATCCTACTGTGAATTCGTTGTTCATCTGCATCCCAATATAAACATACATCTAAAAAATTCACCATGGTACCAATGTTTCCCAAGGTGAACTTCACATAGTTAGAGATAGAATTCATGACATTAAAAAACTCATTAACTACAGTGGAATCACCTTCAATAATGAAAAATAAATCGTCAATGTAACGACAAAAAAACTGGATGTTAAATTCACATTTCAAAATGGGTAACGCTTCACACTCCCAAAAGGCCATTACTATGTTCGCAAAGGCGGGGGCTGCTGGAGACCCCATCGCTACCCCCTTCTGTCTGTAATAGCTGTTACCAAAAAGAAAAATGTTGTTTTCTAAAATTAATTCTAAAAACAACCCCACATTTGCATAACACTATCAAAGTATTTGAGGAACAATGTATTGCAGATGTTAACAAAGTTTTGAGTGCAAAGAGGCATGTTGCAGATAACTTATCTATGGATGAAAGGGTAGCCCTCGCGAATCTGAAGTCTTTATGTCATCGCTTCAGATTCATGAAAAGCGATAAAGGTGGTAACATCGTGATTATGGACCAGAACACCTATCGGATAAAAATGTTAGAAATTATTAATAATTCAGAGGAATATGAAAGTATCACTCTTTTTGATTACAAACGTAGAGTGCGTTTGATACACTCTGAGTTATATAGTTTGTTTATGACAGGGGACATTACAAGTGAGGTGTATGATTTTTGTGTTGTGACAGAGCCACGTATAGGGGTGATTTTTGGAATTCCAAAAACACACAAAGATGTAAACAATCCACCCCTTAGGCCGATAGTTTCATGCCCACATTCCATCACTGAAGGTATTTCCTTAGTGATTGACTTGACTTTAGGTCCCACTTTATTGAGTGAACCATCTTACGTGAAAGATTCTTGGCATTTTTTGAGTAAAATTGGTGTTTTTTTACAGGATCATGTTTTTGACCCTTCTAAGCATGTCATGTTTACAGTTGATGTCATTTCTTTATACACTTGCATTCCCCACCTGGAAGGGATTGATGCTGTTTGTGAATTTCTAGCAAGAATAAGTGGTAGATTTACTGCTGGAGCCATTTCAACCATCAGGTTGTTTTTAGAATTAATTTTAGAAAACAACATTTTTCTTTTTGGTAACAGCTATTACAGACAGAAGAAGGGGGTAGCGATGGGGTCTCCAGCAGCCCCCGCCTTTGCGAACATAGTAATGGCCTTTTGGGAGTGTGAAGCGTTACCCATTTTGAAATGTGAATTTAACATCCAGTTTTTTTGTCATTACATTGACGATTTATTTTTCATTATTGAAGGTGATTCCACTGTAGTTAATGAGTTTTTTAATGTCATGAATTCTATCTCTAACTATGTGAAGTTCACCTTGGGAAACATTGGTACCATGGTGAATTTTTTAGATGTATGTTTATATTGGGATGCAGATGAACAACGAATTCACAGTAGGATTCACCGTAAGGAGACCTTCACAAATGGGTATTTGCATCATTCCAGTAACCACCCTAAACACACCATCAGGAACATTCCCCGAGGGCAGTTTATACGAGTGAGTAGGATGACATCCAAATGGGGTGATTTGATAGAAGAATTTCATACAGTTTTGTTTTTATTCACACATCGAGGGTATGACATTCAAGGGTTAACACTGATCAGTGAAGAGATTCTTAGCAAACGTGACAGTATTTTTAGATCCATTATTGACTTTCCTAGTTCTTTCAACAGCGGTCAGCATAACAATGGCCAAGGGAATGGTTACAACATTGACACTCTGTGTTCCTTTGACACCAGTTCTGATGGATCCTTGATCAGGCAGATTGTTGTTGACAACTGGAAGATCATTAATGGTAATGAGGACATCAGAAGGATCTTGGGTGAAGGTCCTAAGTTTGTCTTTAGGAACAGGCACAATTTAAAGGGAATTTTGGAAAACAGCAGCTCAGTGCCATCAGCTATTAACACCAATAAGATTGGTATGCATGCTTGCCATAGTTGCAACATGTGTCGATTCATTTCTGAGGGACCTTACATTAAAATAGACACATTTGATAGGACATTCAAAGTACCCTGTTATGTTGATTGTAAAACTAAAGGGGTGGTTTATATCGGTCAATGTTCTGGTTGTTCTGCATATTATATAGGCATGACCACTCGCAGTTTAAATGTTAGAATAAGAGAGCACATTTACAGTATTAAGACGTGTGACGAAAACAATGCTTTGTATAAGCATACCAAAACTTGTAATGGATACAAAAAATTTTTATTTTCAGTTTTGGAAGTTGCACATGCTGATCTTAGGGCAGGAGACTATAAGAATTTTTTAGAACAGCGTGAAACTGTGTGGCAGATAAAACTCAATTCGGACAAGTTCCCTGGTCTTAACGACTATATTAATATAAAATGTTTTTTAAAGTACAGGAAATTACAAGTGAACAAGGAAATAAATTCCTTTTTGTTTTTTTAACAAAAAAACAGAATGTATTTTTTTAACAATTAGGTTGGTTGATTTTAATTGAGTAATTGGTTGTTAATTGTTTGAGTATTTAAATGCATTGAATCATGGTCTTTTTTGTATTCTGATGAAGTTTTTACGAAAGCGTGTATTAAACTACTGGTTACGCTATTTACTGAGTTCTATCTGAGTTCCATCTTTCATTTGCTGGTTATTTGTGTTATTTGTCCTTTTGGCGTTCTCTTTTCTATCTTCTAAACCTCCTTATTTGATTTTTCATAAAGGTAGAGTATCCTTACAAACCAATCCATCCTTTCTTCCTAAGGTGGTGGTATCAGGATCCAACATTAATGAATCTGTCAACCGTCCAGTTTGCTTCCCAAATTTCTCCTACAAAAGTGAATACATTTTACATTCATTGGGCATCCATAGACAATTATGTTTCCATCTGCACAGAACTGACAAATTCAGAAAATCGGATCAAATATTAATTTCCTTTTCAGAATCAAGATCAGGAAAGCCATAACTTTAGCTAAGTGGCTAACTGATTGCATTTCCTTTGTCTACAATATGTTGGGTTTATCCATCCCAAAACCATTAGCCATTCAGAGCTCATTCAACTAGATCCATGGAAACTCCATGGAAACCTCTACAGTATTTCTATCCAGATATTCCATGGATGGTATTTCTGCTGCAGCCACTTGTGCTAATCCTCACACTTTTATTGCTTATTACAAAGTTTATCTGGTCTCTAGGGGAAGAGCAGCCTTCAACTCAACAGTATTCAGGAATATCCTTTCTTAGAGTCCTCCTGGAATTCAGGTAGCTGGGGACTCTGTTCCACATATTTTAGAAGAATGAAAACTGACAACATCAGATAAAGAAGTTATGTACTCACTATAACATTCCGTTTGTGTTGTCCATTTTCATTTTTCGTCAACTCCTCTCCCTCCATCCCCCTACCTTTCTTGTTTATGACTTCTTGAAGAGTGAGGGGATACCAGAGGAACCAGAGTTCCTCCTTTTGAGCTCCAGATAGTGGTTTCTCTTACAATCATTACAAGATCTGAGGTATGGAGAGGGATTACAGCATTATGGGTAAGGGAGGAGCTAGAGGGTTTCAAGTGGTCACAAGCTGTAAAAAGCATCCAAATCATATCCGACAATCGGATCTAAACCCACATGTTGAGGAAGAATGAAAATGGACAACACAGATGGAACGTTATGGTGAGTATATAACTTCTTTTTCTCCCGTCTTAGGTTGGAACTAGCAACTATTTCTACATCTTCATCAGCTGGGAATAGACTTCTAGTTTCCACCAATCCTTGTACTTTGGACAAAAGATGAAAGGTACTGGACAGTTCTGATAGTAGAATATTTTCTTATTTCACTTTGTCATATAGAATTTTTAACTACCAGTCACATATCTGGAAGTTTATTCTGTTTTGTGCAGACAGTATGAGGGAATTACCTGCTATACTTCCTTCTGAAGGTAGTTCATAGGTTCATAGGTTCATACTAGGCTATCTGCCCTGAGGCAATTATAAGCCTAGCCTGATTCTGTATGGCTTACGCCACCCCTTGATTTGAGTATACTGTGCCCTTTTTAAGGTTTAGTTTACTGTGCCTCTGTCTAATAGTGACACAGGAGTATCCCTGGCTCAAACCTACGATCCCCCATCCACCTATCGAGATTCTTCTTGAAGAGATTCAGTGAGGTGCTCTGCCTCACATGAACTGGAATTCTATTCCAGAGTGAAGGGAGCCTCTGGGTTATGAACCTGTCCCTCCAGCAAGTTCTATTTATTTCTGTGCTGAGGTTCAAGTCCCTCGAGTGTGTGGCTCTAAGGGATTTAGATTTACTGAGGTGGAGCATGTCCATTAATTCTGGATTTGACATAGCTTTGTATGTTAGGCATAGATCGCCTTGAAGTAGGCAGTATGCAGCTGAGTAGAGCTGGAGTTTTTTTAACCGAGCAGCATATGGCATCTGTTTGAGACCCTTGATCCTCTTGGTGAGATACTTTTGGGGTCTTTCTAATTGCTGCAGGTGTCGGGTAAGGTACATCCCAAAAGGGGCATTGTATTCTATGATGGGCCTGATGAGGGATGAATAAAGGGGCACGATTACCTCTCTTGATCTAGATGTGAAACCCTTCGTGATGAGGTGGGCTATGTAGAAGGTCTTTCTAACCACTTTGGCAATGTGGTTTTCAAAGGAGAGATTGCTATCAACTTGGGTCCCCAGGTCCCTAATAACTTTCTCTGTACTTAATGGGTTTCTGCCTATGTGGTAATTTGTGGGCACATTGTTTTTGTCAAAGGGTATGACAATACATTTTTTGGCATTTAGCTTTAAACCATGGCGCTGGCACCAGTTATCTGTCTCTGTGTGACCTTTTTGAAGGATGTTTGTGTCAGCTGGAGAGTTGATTATGGTGCCCAGTTTGCAGTCGTCTGCGAACTTGGTGAGCCACAGTCCTCCCACGTTTGCCTGTACCTCAGAAAAGTATATACCGAACAAGAGTGGTCCCAGGACCGAACCCTGTGGGACGCCACTTGTGACCGGTTTCGAGTCTGACATGGCTCCAGCAACTCTCACTCTGTGGGTTCTGTCTTTGAGCCAGTTTGCGACCCATCTTGTGACATAGGGGTTTATATTTAAGCTGGATAACTTATCTGTGATGCCCGAGTGGGGTATTGTGTCAGATGCCTTTGCAAGGTCCAGATAGGCTGTGTGGACTACCTTCCCTTCATCTATGGCTTTGGTGACTGTTTCGAAGAAGTCAACCAGGTTCAAAAGGCAGGATCTGCCCTTGACAAAGCCGAACTGGGTAGGATCTAGTGTCTGTATGTCCCCAATGTCTTTGTTTATGAGCTCCATGATGATCCTCTCCATAGCCTTGCAGACTAAGCTAGTCAGGCTTATGGGGCGATAGTTTCAAGGGTCCGTAGAGGCTCCACCTTTGTGGAGTGAGACCACTGTTGCTGTACGCCATTCTGTGGGCACATATCCTGTAGTGAGGCTGAGATTGTATAGCTGTTTTATTTGAGGGATTAGTTCCTCTTGGAGTTCATGTAGGACGCAACCTGGGACGCCATCTGGTCCCATGGAAGCAGTGTTTTTTGCTTTAGAGAGGGCAGCCTTCACCTGAGCATCAGAGATGTTTGGGAGGCAGCCCTCTGCTGGGATAGATACTTGCTCTTTTGGGGGGGGGGTGGAGAAGTTTGCACTGAACCTGTCTGACAGGATATTGGCGATGTCTGTGGGTTCAGTGTATTTTTTGTCGTTTAGAATCAACTCAGAACAAGTCTGGGAGTTGCATCCCAGGTTTCTAACATAACTGAAAAAAGCCTTATGATTGTCTTTGGTGTCCTGTGCAATTTTCTCTCGAAGCTGGCCTTGGAGGATTTTATGAGGGATTGTAATTTTTTGCTAGTACTGATCAGAGATGCCTTCCCTATTAGGGATTTTGCTCTATCATGTAGTAGCTTCCTCCTTCTGTTGTACAGTTTATTTATGGCAGGGGTCCACCAGACTGGACGCCTGCCTTTGGATGATTGAGTCTTGGTTTTGTTTGGGATAGCATGATCCATGCATTCCTGGAGATGTCCGTAGAATACGTTTATATAGGATTCTGCAGTTTGTGCCATAGTTTCCACTGGCCCTGGGGCCTTGAAGGATTCCACTTTGGTTTTGAGAAGTGAGAAGTTCGCTTTTGAGAAGTTTTTCACTGTGGTTTTCTGGGCTGGGGGTGGGGTCGGGATGTGGACATCCAGTGAAATTAATTTATGGTCTGATCTTACCAATGAGGGATATACTTCTGGTGTGGAGCATAGAGTCCCCATGTTGGTAATGATCAGGTCTAGTATGTTGTCCCCTCTTGTGGGAGTGGTGACTAGTTGTTCCATAGCATTTGAGTTTATAATTTCCAGGAACCTTTGGACTAAGGTGCTGGGGCTTGAGTAGTGCTCCCAGTCAATGTTTGGGTAGTTGAAGTCGCCCAATATAATGGTGTTCGGAGAGATCTTCATGTTCTCCAATGTTTTCAGGAAAGCCGAGTGGGATTCCTGACTTTGAGAGGGTGGTCTGTAGGATGCTATAAACTGAAAAGCAGTCTTGCCCACTGTTAGTTGCACATGGATGGTCTCTGATACTTGTGCAATGCCACTAACCTGGAGGTGTGGATATCCTTGATAAATATGGAAACTCCCCTCCTTTTGTGGTTCGGTCTGGGTTTTGGGGCCGAAAAGCATGATATGAGGTATGGCCTGGTAGTGCTGGGGTGCTCTCTGGAGCCTTGAACCAGGTTTCTGTCACTGCACAGATATCGATGTTCTCCATACTGATGAGAGCTTCGAGTGCGTGCATCTTGAGGTTAAGACTTCTGGCGTTTAGCAGCATTACCCTTAGTTTCTTGTTCCTTGTGCTCTCTATGGGGGTGGGTTTGACTTTTGAGCCTTGCCTAAAAAGGCACTATGGGGGTGGCAAGAGCCTTTGCCAATATCCGAAAGCCCAGTGGTGACGGGTGCAAGCCGTCCCTAGCGAAGCAACGTGGCTTGTCGAGCATGTCATCCCAGGCTGACAGACACTGGATCCCCTTTGAATGACACCAAAATTTTAGCCAGTTGTTAAAATTGATCATTTTGTCTTTGTACTGTGGCATCATTCTAGGTGAGGGTAAGATGCTGCTCAAGGTCAGGGTCATACCAGCCTGGGCTACATAATCAGAGAGCTCCTCTATGTCTCTTTTCATGTAGTCCAGGGAGGTACGTCTCAGGTCATTCACACCAGCATGTACAATGACTGAGTCATATATGTATTTGCTTTGGAGTGACCTGAGTGCTTGCATTATGTGGCGGATCCTAGCACCTGACAGGCAGCTCACCGTGACCTTCTCTTTATTCAGCCTGGTGAGCGGGACGTCAGTGTGTCTGAGGGTTCCTATCTAAATCCCATTGTTTCTATTCTGTCTCAAGTATCAAAACATTCCTTAAAGAGTATGTGTGATTAAGCAGATACTGAGTCTAGGGCCACTATTACTTCCATAATGTTGAGGAGATATGTCTGGGTATATGATCAGGAGTTTGCTCATGATGTGAAGTCTGAAATGTTACATTCTGCTTTAGACAAGGAGTTTTCTTTTTCTTTTTTTGCCCATCTGCAGCTTGGACCCTCAAACAGTCTAATGGGAGTGAGGGAAATGAATCCAAGGAGTCTCTAAGATTTTACAGCACCCCCTCAGAAATCTCACTCATCCTCACAACTGTTCTTTTTGAAAAGCAGAACAATTGATCCCTGCCTTCTCAAGACAAACAGTGAACCAAAGAGAAAAATGAGGTGGCAGGAGGGGAATAACACAAAAACAAGCATTTTTTTTTCAAAAAAAGGGACAGTCTAATACTTCAGAATGACTATACCAGCATTCTTTTCCCCATCTCTGTCCCTCCTATCATATCTCTCAAACTATGTCACAGAAACTGACTCATTATATTCCCCTTTGGCAGCAGGTTTAGACCCTTGGATACTTAAAGTGGTTCAGGAGCATTAACTCTGGCATTGGATACAAGTACCTCCTTTCGGGGGAGTTCCTCTCCATCTTACAAACCAACGTTTTGATTCAGTTCTTCAGCATTTACTCACCCTAACAGTCATAGAGCCAGTGATCAAATGGGCAAAGGCTTCTATTCCAGAATGTTTCTGGTACCAAATAAAAAAAAATTCTTGGAGACCAGTTCTAAATCTTCATGTGAATGTATCAAAGTTAAAGATATTGACCCTTCAGAATCTGTTAGCTCTGTCTCATCTCTTGAAGGAGTTTTATGGTAACAGTAAAGGAACCATAACATCACACTCCCATAGCTGCAGGCTTCTGGGGATTTCTCAGATTCTCTGTGTCTGGGTCACAGTATCAGTTCTCTGCATTACCTTTCTATTACCTGTCTACAGCTCCCAGGGTGTTTACACGTCGTGTAACTCCAATAATAGCTCAAGGTAGACTGAATAGCATTCATATGCTTCCTTATTTAGATGACTTACTTGTTTTTGCAGTCTTTTTCCCAGATGTCAAAAATACTTGTAGTGGGATTCTTCTCTTTTGACCATTTTATAATTCCAGATAAATGTTCAGAAATTCACCTTGACCTCATTTTATACAATTGTTTTTCTGAGTTGTCTTGTAGACAACTATCAACAAAAAGCTTTTTTGACACAGGAGAGTATGGATTTTTATCTGAAAACTTTCCTGAGCTTCTGCAGTCAGTCTCAGACTTCTGCAAGAGAATTTCTCAGGATCATAGGGCTCATAGCTTCTTTGATTCTCCTGATTCCATTCACAAGGTTCCATACGAGAAAAATTCAGTAATTTCTAAAAATGCTTGGGCCCAACATTTACATCTGCTGGAATTTCAGATTCCAATTTTGGGTTCTGTCAAAAGAAACTGCACTGGTGGTAGCATCAAATAGAAACAAATCCAGTTCTCCCCTTCTCTTCTCACATCCCAAGCCAATCAGTAACCTCATATGTCTCAGATTTCGCTTGAGTGCAGTTTCAATGGGGGTAAAGGTGCAAGGCTGTGGGATTCTACAGACAGATTAAAGCACATAAATATCAAACAGATGTTAGCTGTGATCCATGCCTTAAAATCTCTTCATCATCTGTGGTCCCCAGGGCCACTTCAAGTAATTACAGACAACACATTGATAATGTACATCAACAAGCAAGGAGGTACCATGTTATACCCGTTGTACATGCTGGCTATGATGGCTTGGGAGGTAGCTCTTCAGCTTTTCTTAACCCTCCAAGTATCTTGCTTTCTGTCAGAGCAAAGCATGTTGGTAGACAAGCTGAACAGGATCGGGGCTTTCTTCTATCTTTTTGGTAAAACAATTTCTTATAGGAGTTTTACACTTGCAAGCTCCCAGTAATCCTTCTTGAGATTTTATCATTGTGCTGGAAAAGTTAACCATGTCTCTATTTGAACCTGCACATCAAGCAGACTTATGGTTTATTATATGAAAAGTATTCTTATTGCTCTGATATCTCAAGCAGAGTATATGAGTTGCATGGTTTGCGAACCCTATCTGGTCTTCACCAGGAATAGGATTTCACTAAGAATAAATTATTCATGCCCAAGGCTGTTTCAGAGTTCACCGTGAATCAAGCCATCAATCTTCCAGTGTTCTATCCAGATCCTTGAACAAGGGAGAAAGGATTATGCATATTCTAGGTGAGCATAGGCAGCTCAGGTACTGTCTTGTTAGAATCAAGTCCTTTAGAAAAGCTGATCAGATATTTGTTTCTTATGTTGGAACAAAGAAAGGACAACCAGTATCAAAATGGACTATTTCCAGACAGTTGTCTTTGGCTGTTGTGCTTTGTTATGCCCACCATGGTAAACCAGTTCCAGGTAGTACCAAGGCTCATACTACCAGGGCCTTGTCTTCTGTGATGGCATATTAAATAGGGATGACCTCTAGCAGAAGTATTCTAGAGGTAGCTACATGATCCTCTGTACATACCCTGGATTCATTTTCTTCCTCATTGCTGCAGTAACTGCAGCCACCCTCCACATCTCTAACTCCTCAGGCCTGACCAATCAGCAGTCAGAGTGAAGGTGTGGGGGGGGGGGCAGAGATTTTGGAAGCTGGTTGGTTGTTGTGTCTTGGGCAAGACACAACCCATATAGCCTAAAGGCTACTGCACCAGTAAGGAATTTGAACGTGTACTGTTATGGGGTAGGCAGGTCCGGCTTTAGCAATTGTGGGGCCCGATATGGATATTGTTGGTGTGGCCCTACAGCTGAACCCCCCCCTGCACTTACCACCTCATCCTAAAAATAAAAATACTAAAAATAAAAGTGTTTATTTTTTTGGCTTATATTTTTTTCATAAGACATGTTAAAACTGAAGTAAACAATTGAATTCCTGGATTATCCCTAGATCCAATATAACCTCTAGCTCCTCATTCGTTGGCTGCTTAATTCACTCAGGCACTCAATAAAGGGCCTGTTTGATGGGTGACTGAAATCCTGTGTGTACATGGTGCTTTATCAGGTGAGCACACTTTGACTTAACAGTAAACATGTTCCCAAACTCCTGCAGTATTAACCAGATCTCCTGAACCCAAGTATCTGCCCCCTGCCCCCTACCCCCCAAACACACACTTTTTTTTAATTTTTTTCCTCACTTTTCTGTCTCTCCTTTTCCTTCTTCCCCTTATTTGACTCATGCCTCACTCTCTTTGTTATCTCCTGCTGAACAATAGCATGCACTGTAAATTATTTGATTATTTTTTATAAATAACATTACTTTTGTGTGTCTGTCCGATATGGATTTATGATACTATTTATTTATTTATTTATTGACATTTGTTGACTGGGAAAGTCCAACTGGGGCAGGAGCCCATTTTTAGCAGAGGCCCAGGTAGAAAAGCTCCACAAATACATTATGATTAAACAGTATTTTAAAAGAATTTACAGATTTTACAGAAATTACAGTACAATATAACAAAATGAGAAACAGACTAATAAATTGTGGGAAGTTACAATATCAGAGAGAAAAACAGAGTAATTTACAAGATATGTATATATACACACACACACACACACATATATATATATATATATATATATATATATATATATATATATATAGATATATATACGGATCCCTTTCATATGATCAAGCTTTCAAAAGTTCGACTTTCATATAGCCAAGACCATATGATGAAAAACTTTTGAAAGTTCGAACGTTTCTAACGGAGATGTCCATACAGTGTGGAATGGGAAGATTTTCCTTTTTCCCCACTGTAGTGCAATCTCAGAGTTGGTGTATATAAATAGCAAGGGGTGTGGGGGGCTCAGCCCCCCTGCTAAAACCATTCAGGTATTTTTTTTTTCTTTTTTTTAACTTTTTTATTAGATGTTCGAACTTTCAAAAGTTCAATCATATGGTCTCGGCCATATGAAAGTTGAACTTTGAAAGTTTTATCATCTGAAGTAGACCCACATATACATATTGTACCTCTCAGCTGTCCCTATTTTGATGGGACATTTCTATTTTAGGCTTTATTTACTCCCTCACGCAGTTTTCTGAATCTCTCTCATCACATAAATGATTTTTGAAGCTGTCTAGTACACACTGCTTGACCAACATCGTAGAGGCACCAGTAATTTAAATAAAGCAGACATAGATCAAATGAAACAAAAATAAATTACATTGTATGGTAGAATCTTGCAATAAAGTTCAGTAAAGTGTATAGGTTTTACACTGTTTCTTTGATAAAAGTGTTTACATTTTTTAATCATTTTTTGTCACTCTTTGTGTTTTAAACATGTTTCTGAGTAGTAGCTCACATTCATACTGGAAGTGGCAAGGGTTCTGCCCTATCTGGTATTCAAGAGTTATGCTAATTAAATGTCCAGATTTTTGGCTGGATGCACCTACTTTTCAAGGGTCTTTGCTCTTATTTTCAGTGTCTGAAGGTTGAGAATTATGGAAGGAAGTCATCAGGTATACCAGCAGAAATACAGTTAATATTGTTCTGTGTGTGTGTGTGTGTGTGTGTGTGTGTGTGTGTGTGTGTGTGCGTGTGTGTGTGTGTGTGTGGGTAACTGGTGTTGTCATTTATAGAATGTTAGAGCTAAAGACAAATACTTTTACTGGCTGTAACTTTACTTTAAAAGACAGAGAAACAATTATGCCACCATGCTGAATACAGTAGATCAGAGATTTGAAATTGCATGAGATAAATGAGTAGGGGTGCAAACTGCAAAAGAAACTAAAAGGAGGGAAAAAAATCCACAGTGACAGTAACAGACAGAAAGGCAAATTATTCATGTTTCATTTCCAGTTTATATGTACATGCTAACAGGGTTCTCATCCTTGCTAGCATTATTCAAATCAAACTTATCAGACCAAGTGGTGTGGTGCAGTTCATCTGCATCCATACCTCTCAACTTCTTAAAACAAGTAATCTGGACAAAGCCTAAAATAATGCAGGGACAAAGACCCAAAAATAGAGACAGATTTTAAATGTTACTCATTATAAACTTAGAAATTTGCTAGAATAACAGGTTTTGTGTTAGCATGCATTATCTGAAGCATATAAAGTATGAAACTCAAATATGTTTAGTTGTTTTAGTGACTTCAAGCATCAGTAATTTGCCAGAAAAACACAAATTTTATAAGGATCAAACAAAAAATATGAGGCAAACTTCTGGACATTCTGTGAAAATCTGGACAGTCGAGAGGTCTGTGTGCTCCCAGTTCTACAGCAGCAAAGTATTCCAATTGTTAAACTGCATACTGTTTTTACTGCATCAAAGTTGTAGCAGGGGACTTCCAAGATGACTGCACACTGATCAACAGCTTAATTTCAACTCTCCCAGTGTGGAAAAAGAAACCAAGACATAAGGGCTAGAAATTCTGTCAGTTTTAGTGAAATTCAGTTACTGGCTAGTAAGTGCACTGCCTGGATGCCAGCAAAGAAGAAACTTAAGAGAACCTGAAAGAAAACCAGTTATAAAAGGTGAAGAGAAACCACTGATTGGGAAGAATCCTGCAGCGGTTCAACAAAAACAGTTCAAGCTCCATCTTTGGTACAAGAGATGACTTCCAGTAATTTAGAGGAAATAAATAAAATACGCTCAGAGCTGATTAAAATGAAACAATGAATAAGTACATCAACTCATAGGTTTCTAGATAAGTACTACGCTAGTTGTCCTTGTTGGCCATGTTAAGCCTAGCCAGTTTCCTTTTTTGTTGTTGAAATAACCTATCCCATTTGGTTATGAATTGGTCTTACCCATACTATGTATTATCCCTAATGAGAATACTTGGGATCATACTATAGATAGTTTGAGGGGACCTGTACATGGAATAAAGCATTTAGGAGCTGCCTCTGTCAATTAGTAGTAGGGGCATTCTTAGGATACATTTTCTGTTCCCCATCCATAGATCTAAGATGTGCTTGAATATAGATAGGGATGAACTTTGAACTAATGTTGCCTTTTGCATTTGTTCCTCAATGTATCAGTCTCAGATCCGATTCTGGTCCAACTTCAGTCACTTTTTAGCTTCTGGATCTGGTGTTCAGGCTCGTCCCCTTACCCATAATCCCTGGTGTTGTGTCAGATACCTCCAGCTCTTGTTTGCCTCCTCAAGTGGAGGATAGATCTTTAGGTGCTCAAGAGATTAGTGGAAGTTTTTTTCTCTGTATTTGACAATATTGAACCTTTTTCTCTAAAATCACTATTTTAAATACTATAAACCTTTTTTCTTTATTTCTTCACCCCCTCTTTTTCTCTTTTCCTTTGCCTTCATTTAGTATCACTTGTTTATGAAACCAAAAAAAAAAAAAAAAAAAACTTTTCTTCCTATATTATAAATTTGTGTTACTGCTAATTACACCTTTTTACTTTCTAGCATGTCTAAAAACTTCAGGTTTTAAAAAGTGTGTTCTTATAAGCTACCCATCTTAGATTCCCATTATAAATGCATTTATTTTCTGGGTCCATCACACCAGGACACAGCCTGCTCCATCTGTGAGGTCTTTAGCCAACGAGCCATCATAGAAAGGTGGAACAAGCTTATTTTAAAAGGACTTCTCCCAGCCCATGTAATAGAAAGTGTTTCTAGTTCCTCAAAACCTTCTACTGCCTCTGTTTTTATCCCTTCCATAAAACCTCTGGAAGAACCCAGGGAAAAGAACAGGGAGAAGGAAAAAGAAAAATACAAGGATAAAGCTAAATTTTCTAGAAAGAGGTCTCTGTGTCAAAAACTTTGAAAACCTCAGAGCCAAAGCTGTTTTCAGATCCACTTATTAATGGATCCAGTACTCCTCCAAAGTTTTCTCTTGAGCGGGTGTCACCTCGTTTCTGTTACTCAATTGTACAAGAAAAGAGATATCATCAGTCCAGACCCCTCTCTACTGCTTCATCTTTCTGGTCAGTCAGGTTATCCAGGAGCCTCACCGAAGCTGACGTGGACAAAATGATAAGGCAGTTCCTCCAGACCCAAATCCAGTTGAGATCTTTCCAGCTTCAATAACCAATGGAGTTCACAAAGCAATCCCTTCCCCACATCAAGCAGTGACTCCTTCTATGATCTGACCTCTACCCTGGCCAAGTTTACAACAGAGCCTAGGCTTAGTTCCTTGACCTCAGTGAGCTCTGTGATTTGGTTGGCCCGGGGATGCCTAGGAGCCATCTGAATCTTGTGGCTTAGCTGTCAGCACCTATTCCAAGAGGATGGATTTGGATCCGAGATCCTCATAGCTGTTTCTTCCTCTTGGGGCATCAGTGCTAGATAATATGGCTCTAACATTGGCCTCAGATTCTAGCAGTGTGGTATCTCAGGTTGAGCCCCCTTCTAGGGCTTTGATTCCTATGGCTTGGCTCAGCATGGAAGGCTTTTGAGAGAGTACTCTCTCATTTTAGAGAGAAGACTTTTTCTTCGAGTTTTGATCTTCCCCACCACCAAAGGATCTCCTAGGGTTTGGATCCTACTCATCTTCTCAAGTCAGAATAGCAATTGATCAAAAATCTTGCACCAGCTCCTATGGAGCAGATCACATCAGCTTTCCAGTCCTTGCCAGAGTATCCAACTGAGGAGGTATGCAAGGAGCATATGTTTAAAAGGAGGCATCTGGATTCTCCTCAACAATCTGTCACCATGGATACTGACATTGATGAAGGAGAAGGTTGCCCTAGATCTCTCGTTGAGGATGTGTCATTCATAAAGGTCCTAGAAATACTTAAACAGAAAGGGGGATGGTCCTTCCAGCTGCTTTCTCCAGAAGAGTTAGTATTCAGCGAGACATTTGGCTGTGGTCCATCTACATCTTGGTAGGTCCCTTCTGCAGATGAAATGGTTGACCTGATCTCCACATGAGCTTGGAAGGAACCAGACACAGAAAACCTATTCCCCAAAACAGGAACAAATTTCTAGTTGCCCTGAAAGACTGCACCCATTAGAGTAAGGGCCCTTCCCTAAATTCTGTGGTGGTGGCTACAGCCACCAAGAAGGAACTGGCAGAAGAAAGTTATTGTGTCCACCCACCAAACAGAGAGTTTCATGCACTGGACAAATTTGGGAAAGGGGTCTTTGCATCAAACACTTTCTCAGTGAGAGTTTTAAATTACTTGGTGCATGTTACATGTTTTCAGAGATGTTAAAGTGCAGTTTACAATATACATAAATAACATTAATTACTTTTTAATCTTGAGTCAAGAATAACTCTTCAGGATGTGCAAAACATTTTCTTTTTATTCAAATCCACATACGTCAGTGCTGGGAGACTATCTACACAATTTAAAGTCAGTCTCACCAAGCAGAAAAAATACACACTTGTTATTTAATTTCTTATCAGTATCATGCATGCAGAATACTGACGTGGTCAAATAGAATTTATGCAGACTCTAGTGCATCTCACTTAATGCTGCACGTGGACAATCATGTTTTTTAGTACCAGTAATGTTTTAGAAAAACACAGGCCAACTGGCTTGTTAATTAGTCTTGTTTCCTGACCTTGTACATTTTAGTACCAGTACATTTTAACTCCCCCAACATTTCTTGTAACTACCCATCCCAGCCTGGGAAGGTCAGAGCTTACATATAGTGTGTTCTTTCTTGTTTTCAGAAACTATTCTTTGTAACATCCCTTAACCCCTTCAGCACATTCTTTACATTCAGTCGTCTGTTAATACTCTTGCAGCTTGATATTAGAATGCAGTTGTGAAACACTCACAACTACAATAAGTAATTGTGGTTTGCATAACTATGCGTCTATAATGCATATAATTTTTAACATGAACACGTATTAAATAATTCATCAAACATATTTGTGAAGAAATTGTAAGTTAATATGCATTTTGTGTAGAATAATTGAGAGCTGCATTTCTCTCTAATAGACTCCCTCATCTGACACTACTAGTGTCATAAAATACACAATTATATTTTGTTTTTCCTTAATTTGATAAAGATGCTTCATCTGTAGTGAATGAGTTTTCATTCTTCAAGTACAAGTGGCATTTCACATGTAGGTGCGATCCAAGACTTTGTGATTACAGTCTTTAGAACAGACAATATTAAAACAATTAAAGGAATAATACCAGTTTTTATACCTTGTAATATACCAGTTTCCAGGTTACCAAATACGCTGCCCAACCATCCAAAACGTGTCCAATTTTAGAATTACTGTCCAAATATCTGGCCCTCTGCTCCATGACATTGGCCAACTTTTCCTGTTCATTATGGTAGTCAGTAATACAAGAACAACAATGATTGTTATGAGGCACATGATCCCCCCTCCCTTTTCTAGCAGGCATTATATCGAGTTCCAGTTGGTTCTGTTACACTACAGTTCGTATTGCAGTAATTTATCCATTTGTCATTGTGATGTGATATGAAGTATGGTTAGCTACATCCTGAAGAATTTGAGCAGGCATGGTGATTTCAAGCATTGTCCTTTGCACTCCATACCCAGGAGTTAACTGAAAATACTTGCTCTGCCCAGTAGATTACTCACTTATTCCTCAGCCTACCTGCTGGTGGGTGTTCGAAATGTTGAACAGCAGGAGTAATATAGCCTACAAAGCAACATTCAGACCAGTTTGTGGGTAATCAGGGGTAGGCATGATCACCACAAATGTAGTAACGATCCTCTGTCATGCCCATGCCATGCCCGCAGTCATAGCATCTTACATGTAAAGAGTTCAACAAACTTTCATGTCTAGTGTCATTGTATTTGCTGATTCCCACTGGCACAGTCCCATTTCTGGCATAACATGTGTGTCCATGATTTGTGGTGGCAAGCTGAAGAGAAACAACCTTTAAAAAATTAGTCAGATTACACCAGATTAGATCAGTGTCACTAGGTTCTTTCTCAAATGTTACCTGCACTGCAGGAATTGTAATCATGGGAATCCCTGCCTTAGAATGTTGAGGTATATGTGAACATGCACAACAGTTTGTCACAGCATACTTTCGAAGAACCAACAGAAAACTGATTTTCTCTCGACCAGGTTATTAAAGGAAACAACAACTAAAACAGAGCAAAGGTACCGGTTGTCATGGGATTCATCATGAGGTGTTGCTTTAGTTGAATTTTTCTCCTTATACGTTTCACTAGTTAGACAATGCATCCTTCACACTTCGATCTTCTTTCACCAGCAATGATAATTCATCTGGATCACACTACAGGTCTTTTTACAGTGGGATGAGTGAATTCAGGATGGTTGTCTTGCACAGTGGACTGCAGTCCAGGTGGTGAGGATTACAAGGTAAAGGGCCTTTTTACCTCAGGCTTTAACAATTCTTTTTTTTGGAAACCCTATCACCCGGCTGCAGTTGGTGGCATGGCTGGTCAGGTGGTGGTGGAAGAGATGCTGCTGTAAGAAATTAATAATTTATTTTTATTATTTATTAGAGTTGATCTTTTCATTTGACACAGGGGAACCAAATGGAAGGGCGATGGGTCTTCCCATTAATATCTCATAGGGTCTCAGTTTCCTTGTAGAATTTAAAATGTGTCCGACCATTTAAGTTTTGTTTAGTACAAATGTTTGAAAGAAAAACAAAATTTAAAGAGTCCTCTTAACCTTCTTTACTAGTCCAGATGATTGCGGATGGATGGGACAGTGAAGACTCAGCTTAAAAAATTTCATAGCTCCTTGATCAGGGAATTAAAATGAGTTTTCTGGTTGCCTGGTCACTGTTGATATACAAGGTACACCAAAATTACAGAATCTGCTTTGTGACATGGGTGAGCTTTTACCCATGCAATAAACATACAAATTATTAATAAAACATTTTGTAAATTATGCACTTTAGTCGTCTGGACAAAGTCCATCTGTACATTAACTAAAGGTCCCCAAGGTGGTAGTAGCTGACAATGTATTCTAAACAATCGCACAGCTATTAATATACTGAAGTATCAAAGAGGAGACATAAGTTGTATACCAACTTCGGGTTGTTGTTCTTCTTTCGGCCTTTCCCGGATCGCCACAGAGGAATTCCGATCCGCTAATGATTGGCAGTAGATTTTTATGGTACTGAGGTGCCAGCTCGACGCCCAACCTTCAATGAAGGCACTCCCATCCACGCATGTCTTTCGAATGCCACTTGACCGTGGGGAAGATATGCAGACTCCACACAGAAGGCGCTCCAGCCGAGAATCGAACAGGAGAATCTCTTGCTGTAAGGCAACAACACTACCACTGCACCACCGCAGAAACTGGGTAATTTGATTAAATAAAACTGCCTTACCTGCATGGGCTAGTAAAAGATATGCCCTTACCAGGTAAGGTTGCAAGGAGGCAGGCATCATCAGTCGGCTGTCTGGATGTTGCCATACTCCATCAGAGGATTTAATATATCTATCTTTGAGCCACTTCTGAACTTCTCCCTGTGATGCTTCAGCTTGAAAACTGACACTTTATCAAAATCGGACATGTCATCATTATTAGAGTTTTACAACAGCATTACATAAGAAATATTACAATTCTATAATCTGCTTGGTGGCATAATCTGCCAAACTATCTATGCCCTTTTGATGGGCACTGAATGAAAATTTTTAACAGCAAAAAAAAACCTCACTATTCTTTTGTTAAGACAAAATATTACTTTTTTGCGACCAAATCTTCGTCTTGATCAGAAGTCATCCACAAACTTAATCTGGCGTTGTGTATAGGAGTGTCCTTTCTAGAAGAAAGCAGATAATTAGTCACACACACACACACACACACACACACACACACACACACACACACACACACACACACACACACAAAATCATGCTCTTTACCATCCTCAGCAATAGATAACAAGGATACAGGATTTAAAATAGAACAGCGTATCAGAGAAACAGATGGATCAGGAAAAACAAGTGCACATTCATATCTAGTTAGAAGTGCAGTTAAGAGGGGTTGAGTTTCATTTTAATTAATCAAGATGATTCAGAGTGAGGGATGGCTACTGTAAGATCCTACTCTGAGATATTAAATGACCAAGATAATGTACCTGAGGTAACCATAGCTGTAATTTTACTGTTGACACTTTGTGTCCTTTTTTCCTGCAGGGATAGTTAAAAGATGTAGGGTATTCTGTTAAACTGCTGGAAAGAATCTGATGCTATTAGTAAATTATTTACATGTTGCAGTAACACAGACCCACCTGGAAATGTCACAGCCTTTAAATATTTTTTTTTTTAGAATTTGAGAAAATAATGAAAGAGATTCATTGCATCCTTGTGGCAACCATGTCCATGTATACTACTGTCCCTTATAAATAAAAGCAAACAGAAACTGACTTTCAGAATGGATAAGTAGAGAAAAGAATGCTGAACAGAGATCTGTTCTGATATGCAACTAAGTATTGTTGCTAGTTTTGGAACCACAAAAAAAGTTGGCAATACTGCATTGTTTACAGCCCTCAGATCTGGCAGAAACCTATAAGTATTTTATTATATATTTTTTATTTTATTTTATTTTTATAGGGAGAATAGGAGTATTGCAAGGACTTTTAGTTGGCACTATTTATTCTTGTATCAAAGAGTGAATTACAGGTTTGATTTTTTTTGTTGTGCTTCTGATTTCAGTGGATACTATGGAATTTTAGGGAGGGGTTTTGATGGATTCAATTTTATTTTTACAGGTTTTGCGGATTTTAGTATACCTAATTCATTAGCATGTTTAACCAATAAATTAGCAGGTACGTGGTGCAGCAGTTTTCAGTTGTCTGTATGCCTTCAAAAGGCTCCTCCCAGTATTTGCTAAGAATTGTAACACTTTCCCCTCTTATTCTGCTGGGACATCTAGATACACCCCCTCTGGTGTATAGCAAATGGTACCACCCAAATCACACAGAAAATTCACTGGTGCAGTTGTACTCAAAGAAAAGAATGGCTTTCTTGTCAATCAGACCTAAAGAAATTGGTATATGTTTTAAAACAAAATATATGTAACAGTAGCATTTGTTACACCAACTGCCTTTACTTTGTTGCTATACTGGTATTTAACTGCTGAAGTAACTTTTAATACAGACCTAGTGTTTTCATTTCCACCAAGAATAGAATTGGCTTTGCATTTATTTCTAGTTGAACATAGGGTCCTTTTTGATCCAGTGGCAGCAAAGGGTCAAGATTTATTTTTGTTTTATTACCCTGCCATAGTCAGTATGGTGATTTGAAGCACTTAATAAGGACTTTAAGTATTTTTCCTGCCAGTCTGTAACCACTTGCTTCATTTTATTTAGTACAGTGTTTGCAAACCCTGCACAAAGGCAGCTGCAATAGCTGGTTTAGCTTGTTCAGTTGGGTCTGGTATTTCTGAATGTTTAGCAAACACTGCTTTAAGATGACTGAAATGATCTGCAGAGGCTTTCTATTTTGCCTACATGCCTGACACACTTTTTTAATTTAACAATGCTGTCCTTTTATCTATTAGTGCATTTTTTGTGGAAGTGAAATTTGTTATTTTAGCCTTTTCAAGTAACTGTGCTTTTATTTCATTTGAAGCAGCTTCCTGAAGCAGCTGGTTTAAATCTGTCAAAGTAGGGTTGTAATATTTTTTTTGTTTGTTTTTTTAATTCCACCTTAAACCTTCATGAATATTTTTGTTTTCTTTCAGTTAGAAAACATCAGCATTAGCCATCCCCCCATTTTTTCTCTCTTTTTTTTGTAAAGGTGCCAAAAAAAAAATCTTCTGCCGAGGCAATAGCCTCTTGTCATACTCTATCAGGTTAGTGCTTGTGATGAGCCATAGGAGTGTCAAACACTAGTGCTCCTGTTGGAACGGTAGAAGCTTGTTGAGAATTATAGGTATTAGAAGAAAAGAAAACCTTTTTGATTACAGATGCCAGTTCTAAAGATAAGAAGTGAACAGGAGAACCAAGTTCAGATGTAAGAGTACCACACTAACCTTGTGTTCAAAAATGCAGCGGTCTGAGAAACAGCAGAATCTTGTACAGGGGCCACCCATACGGGGGTGGGGTTCAGTAGCTACCTGCCAAAGCAGATAAAAGGGATCCCTTTTTACTGGTCTGTACTGCTTTCTTAACATTTTTACCTGTTGCAACAGTTGTTTATTAGCATCCTGTAACCCCCTTAATGCTGACTCTTTTTCCCTTTCAAGAGCTTTGGTATACCAAGAATAAAATACTGACATTTGTTACTCACTTACTTAATACCTTTCAAGTTCATGAATTTATTCCTATAAGTTTCATTTAATGGAAATACTTCACCAGAACAATTTTAATAAGCTGAAATCAGTCATGCAAATGCTTACAACTTCCTTTATTTTAACTATGATACATAAAATATGCAGGTGTTCCCTTTTCAGGGATCCAGTCTTGCTTGCTTATCTTTGTTTGTCTTTTTTTCCTCTTTTTATAAACTTACGTTACAGATCCTGGATTCTGGCAGTTTAGAGGAAAGAAAAATAACTATATCAAGCCACGCACCATTCAGGGAGGAACATCATGCAGTGACAGAGGAGAGGTTTTGATCAGCCTTTTTCACAGCACCCCTTTGCTTTCATTGCATCACAAGCTCAAAGGTTACAGCTCCAGCATTGCAATTTGGATAATTGTGTCCAGAACTGACCACTCTTTTGGACCCTGTAAGGGTACTTTCACACAGTCACACCAGGACATGATTTAACAACAGACACACTTACATTTCGACATGCTTTAGGTGCATAAATTTGAAGTAACTGTATTTTAACTTTTTCTCTCTTTGTCTGTCTCGGCAATCATAACATCACACAACAACACAGACATCAGTCGTACATTAAAGCAGCAGAAAGCAAACAGGCATACCTCTTAACTTTTTTTCCAGAGCATACTGGCCTCAACACAAGGCGCCTCCTTGTGTTAAATTGTCTCATATATATATATATATATATATATATATATATATATATATACATATATATATATATATATATATATATATATATATATATATACATATATATATATATATATATATATATATATATATATATATATATATATATATATATATATATATATATATATATATATATATATATATATATATATATATATATATACACACACACACACACATATATACAGTAATGATTTGTCCTTAGTTGCTGTGGGATCTGCCCACTATAACCTTGAGGGTACCACCCTCAACACAAGGCACCTCTTTGTGTTTATTTTATATATATTAATAAACTTTTTGTTAAGACTTGTGGGAACCGCCCACTATTACTTTTACATACAATGAATAAGCAAATGTCTGTCATTTTACAAGGCAGCAGATACCACATACCGAACAAGGAACACAGTCATTCAACAAACAGGAACCTCATATACATAAAAAGCAAAGTCAGTCATTGAACAAAACAGTACTTAAAAGCAAGGTCAATCACTGAATAAAACAGGACATATGATATACTTAAAAGCAGTCAGTCATTTAACAAAGCAGTGCACAGTATATACTTAAAAGCAGTCAGTCATTTAACAACACAATAAACACATTGCCACTATTACTTTGAACTGCAGATTAAAAATAAAAAGAGAGAGGAAAGAAAGAGAGAAAAACATTTTTTCCAAAGCCATTTTACCATCTTTAGCCTGTATGTTTGCACACCCTGAATTAAGTGTCCGAGCTCTGACCATTCCATACAAAACAGTGTGGAATTCATAGAAGAACTAAATGTGCTGGGCCCTTTATTATTTATTCCACAGTGTTTCGCAGCAAGATCAAAGTTCAGATTTCAAGCATGGCAACAAAATGTTAAAGTGCAGGTTAAAATATACATAAATAACATTAATTACCATTTAGTCTTGAGTCAAGAATAACTTCAGAATGTGCAAAACATTTTCTTTGTATTTAAATCCACATACATCAGTGATGGGAGACTATCTGCACAATTTAAAGTCAGTCTCACCAAGCAGCACAAATACACACTCTTTATTTAATTTCTTATCAGTATTATGCATGCAGAATACTGATGTGGTCAAATAGGATTTCTGCAGACCCTCATGCTTCTCACTTAATGCTGCATGTGATCAATCATGTTTTTTAGTACCAATAGTGTTTCAGAAAAACACAGAGGCCAACTGGCTTGTTAATTAGTCTTGTTTCCTGACCTTGTACATTTTAGTGCCAGTACATTTTAACTCCCCAACATTTCTTGTAACTATCCATGCCAGCCTGGGAAGGTCAGAGCTTACATACAGTGTGCTCTTTCTTGCTTTCAGAAACCAGTCTTTGTAACATCCCTTAACCCCTTCAGCACATTTTTTTACATTCAGTCATCTGTTAATACACTTGCAGCTTGATATTAGAATGCAGTTGTGAAACACTCAGAGCTACAATACGTAATTGTGGTTTGCATAACTATGCATCTATACTACATATCATTTGTAACATGAACAAATATTAAATAATTCATCAAACATATTTATGAAGAAATTGTAAGTTAATATGCATTTTGTGTAGAATAATCTGAGAGATGCATTTTTCTCTAACAGAGAGATCTGACCAAAGAAATCTCCAAATCTCTCCAAGGGACTGTATCCTCAGATGAAAGGAAATCCATTGATGCTTAGCTGACCTCCATTCAATCCTTGTCCAGTATCTCGATATGCCTTATCTCCAATGCTATAGAGGGTGTGTCTAGGGCAGCTGGTACAAGCATATCCATTAGGTGACATGCCTGGATGAGGCTGTGCGACGTTGAGGAACACTTCAAGATGTCCTTTGTGAACACCTCCTACAATGGATCAACACTTTTTGATCTCAAGATGAAAGATACTAGCTCCAAGAGTGATAAAGAGGGTAAATCTCTTTCTGCTCTAGGGATGGGTCTATATTAGCACAACAAAAACTGAATTGTGTGAATCCAGTTTGAGCGACACCTAAAGCGCAAATATTGCAAACATCGCAAGAATGAATGGAGATCACTATAGGAAATTCTTCCCTTTACTTCAATGGAGTGCAATCTTGGAGTTGGTAAATTTAAGTAGTGAGGGTGTGGGGGGTGCAGGGGGGCTTGCCCCCCTGCATAAAACAGTTAGTGACAGTTTTTGTCTGGTAGTTTCTTTTTTTAACAGTTTCAAAATATGTAATATTAGTGCTTTAGGTGTCGCTCAAACTGGATTTGCACAATTCAGTTTTCGGTGTGCTAATATAGACCCTCTAGGGATCACATTTTCCACTCCCAAAGGAACTTTTTCATGATTCAAAAGGAAGACAAGAATATTTGGTTCTGTAAGTCACAGGGATTCTCACCCAACACGTCTGGAGACAGGCCCTCCCCAAGGCAGAAGGATGAACTCTTATAAGGGACATTACCCTAGGGGCAGTGGTGGTCCAAGGCATCAGAGACTCTTTCTCAGAGACTCTGTGGAGGCAGTCAGGGGAGGCTTAGCTCTGCATCTAGCAACCTGGACATCCATCATTCAGGACAGGTGGGTGCAGAGGCTTTTTCATCTCCTTTCATACTGTACCGTCAGCCCCAAAAAGACTTCCCAGAGTTCCACCTTCTGAAAGGGAAGCAACAACTTCACTGATAAAGAAGTTTCTAAACAAATGAGTCATCCATGAGGTCCCACCAGTCCAAAGAGGAACCAGAATTTACTCAAGATTCTTTTTACTGTCAAAGAAAATGAGGGGCCTCAGACTAAGTTTGGATCTAAGTTACCTAAATAACTGTGTAAAGAAAACAAAATTCCAGATGGTCACTGTACAGTCCTTTCTATCTTTTCTGAGGGAGAATGACTGGATATGCTGGATTGGTGTTCAGGATGCATACTGTCACATAAAGATGGACAGATGACCCAGTAAGTTCACTTTCAGCTGGTAGCTAGTTATTGCCATTTCAGACCTTGAGGCTGTGGTCTCACCACAGCCCTCCCCCAGGTGTTTACCAGTTGTATGGAAGTAGTTGCAGCTCATCTCTGACTGTAGGGTTTCTAGGTGTTCTCTTACTTAGATGCCTGGCTCATTGCTGCCCTTGCCTGGAATTTTCTCATCAAGGCCATGGACTCATTGCTCCACCTCTGTTCAGACATGGGTATCACGGTCAATGTGATAAAATCTAAATTTGCCCAACATAGTCCTTAGAGTTCCTATGAGCCAGTTGGACTCAAGACTTCACATTGCAAGACTTCCCCAGACAAGAATTCAAAAATTGCAACCATTTGCCATTAGTCCTTACACGTTCTGTTCTTTCAAAAGCCACCAACAAGAATAATTCTCCATTTCTTAGGGTCTATGGCAACCTCCATTACTCTGAGTCCTCCATCTAGATACTACATGCGAGTTCTTTAGTGGATTCTTGCAGTCCAATGGCCAGTAAGACAACACCCTATGTTTTTCCAAGTAATCTTTATGGAAATCTGCAAATCATACATCTAGTGGTGGCTGAAGTCACCACATGTCTCTCAAGGACATTCTTTCATTCCAGCCCACAGTGATCACAGTTGCTTCCCACTTATTGTAGGGGCCATTACATGGGGAAGAAAGTCCAAGGCACATGGTCAGACTTCACATCAACATATTGTAGATGAGAGCAGTCTTCCTACCATTACAGGCCTTTCAGGACATTCTTTCCATAGATATGATATCTATTTAGACAGACAACATGTCAGTTCTGTGGTACATCAGCAAACAGGGAAGAACCAGATTTTATCAGTTATATCAGGAGGCCATTGGAATGTAGCAGTGGGCGATATCGTCTCACCACTTTCTAGGACCACATATCCTGGGCAAGTCCAATGTGCTAGTGAACAGACTGAACAGGTCTGTCCTTCTTTCTCTCAAGTGGTCCCTCAATCCATCAGTTAAGCAGCAGATATTTAGCCAGTGGGGCCAACCTTACTGTGATCTTTTTGCATCTCCATTCAACAAGTGCAAGAAGATCTTTGCTCTGATTCCTCCAGAGAGGGAGTCACAGTGGGATGCTCTCACTGTCTCACAATTGTCTCCCAGGAGTCATTTATGCTTTTCCAGTTTTTACAGAAAGCACTGGCAAAAAAGATCACAGTCATTTTTATAGCCCCTTACTGGCCTCAACAAGTATTTATCTGATGTTGTCAATTTTCATTCTTTCCTCAACTATTGGGTTAGGATCCGATCCTTGGATCCAACATGGCCATTACTGTAGATCATGATAACCTAAAAGCTCTCAAGCTCCTTCCTACACACAATGCACCAACTACTTGCTTACCTCAGACCACATCTGTTGCTTTTACGAAATAGATGTGGTCATTGATAGCGCTTGAGTTTTCAGTTTTAGGTGAATTTTTCTTAGTCCTTTTCTCTGTTTAACTCTCTTTATATACATAGTATTTTCTAGTTTACCTTTGTTGGTATATAATTTTCCCTTCTGCATCTTTTTTACTGAATTTTACACATATGTGTATTTCTCAGTACCATAGTTGATACTTTTCTTTTACCTCCCTTTCCCTTCTGTTTTACTTTACAAAATCCTTCTTTTTGGCTAGTTTTACTCTTAATAAAATGTCAGAGAAAGGTCCTTCGGCATTTTAAAAATGTTCAAAATGTGGCCATAAGCTGCCTATTTCTATTGTATATGATCTGTGCATGTAATCTTTGAGGCCAGAACACTTAAATGTGGATTGTTCCATTTGTAAGAATTTTAACCCTTGTGTGGTTGCCAGCCAAAAGAACAAACTAATTCTAAAGGGTTTACTGCCTACTACTTTTTCCTGAAGCACCTTCTGGAGCTCAAAACCTCAAATCCAAACTTTAGGAATCTTCAAAAGGTCCCAGAGGCAATCTGCTCCTCTACTCCATCTTCAACGGAACCTTCATGAAAGAAACAGAAGACAATATCCAAAGACTTCACCTTCAAAGCCAACTTCACAGAAAACTTTGTCAGATTTGACCACTTCGAATATGACAACTCTTCCTCAGACCTGGTACTCACCTTACTTTGACATGGCTCTGCCCAGGTTACTATCTCCTTTCTTGGGGAAATGGCACCCAAAATCTCCTTTGTTAGCCTCTTCTCATTCTTCCAGGAGTCTGAATGAAGCTGATGTGGATAGAATGACGGGGCAATTCCTCTCATCGCAAATCAGATGGGTGTTCTTCCATATCCTGCCACTTCAGGTCAGGACATTTTAGCTCACACTATGCCACCACTGTTGACTTCTTCTCTGATCTGACCTTTTGCTTCAGAGTCCCTAGATCCAAGTCTGCCAAGGCAGCCTGTGTCGGATCCAAGGATACTGTTATCCTCAGCTGCAAGGTCTTCTGTGAGCACTTTAGCTCCAATGAGTTCGGATCCGGATGACTCTCATAGTATCTCTGCTGGATTCAAGGTGGTGGAGTAGACTTTGAAGTTCTTGGAGCCATCTGTGCCCCTCAGAGCCTCAGCAGTGGATAGCATGACTCTGACCTGTGCCTCGGGCAGAATGCTTTTGGGACAGAGAGAGTTGACTGGGTGGAAGCATGTCCTTTCTGCTCCATCAGCTTCTTTCCTCCCTGGGGCATTCTGAGTTTGAGGTGGTGGATAGGGTTTTCTCTGCTTTAGCATGACATATGGATTTTCCTCCTCAGGATCTCATGTGTCTTTGTGCCTTGAGCCTCAACAGTCAACTCCACAAGGACAGCCAGTCCAAACAATTCAGGTTACACAGCAGGGTATCACCGTCTCTTCTGATACTTCTCCAGAGCATTCCACGGAATAAGTACCTCAGAAGAGAAAGTGCAAAAGGAGGCACTTGGATTCTCACAGGAATCTATCACAGAGGATACATATTTCAACAAAGGAGAAGGATCTCCAAAATTACTACCTGACAATGTCTCACTTGGAGACATTCTAGAAATCCTGAAACAAAGAGGTGGTTGCTCTTTCCAAAATACTTTGAAGGAATCAGTATTTCTGGATGCATTTGGATCTGGCCCATCTACCTCCTGGCTAACTCTGCCCATTGATGAGCTCATTGATTTGATCTCAAAGTGGGTATGAAAGGAACCTGACTCAGTTGAACCTATTCCTAACAGACCAGATTGGATTACAGCACCATCATCAGGAAGATAATTTTGGAGTAAAGGAGTACCTGTGGATGCTATGGTCATAGTGGTGAGCACTAAGAAGGAACTTGCGGAATAAACTTCCACTGTCCATCCCCCTAACAGGGAGTTGAGGGCTTTGTACAGGTTTGGGAAGCATGTCTATGATTTAGTGACCTTCCCTCTTAGGTTGCTGAACTATTTGGCACATTTTACCAGGTTGCAAAGAGATTTGATTAAGGAACTGTCAAACAATCTTTCAGGGACCACTACTGCTGAGACTTAAGCTTCTATGGCCTCACAGTTGGTGACCCTGCAGCCCATTAATAACTCATCCATGAGGCTTATCTTTGCTGCAGCTGAGGGTACCTCAGTGGCAGCGGGTTCAGGTATATTTATTAGGAGGCATGCATGGATGCATTTGTGTGACTTTGCAGAGCCCTTCAAGTCCTATTTCCTCAGTGCCCCTTTGACAGAACTTCTTTATTTGTCCCCAAAGTGAACAACACTCTCTAGATGTGAAAAAGATGTAAAGACTCTCTCTGTCTCTCTGCTGTGGGAGTAAATTTTTTGACTCCTGAAAGGACCATTTCTAGGAACCAATGAGGAGGACAAAAAAATGTGACTCGGAAAATTTCACAGTCCTTTCCAAGATCCATGTGGAGACAATTCCCATAGAGGGGGGAACTGAAATGGGAGACACCACCCATGTGGCAGAGATGGCCCACAAAACCAAGGGTCTAGAGATTCCTTCTCTGACAGACCCTAGCAGCACCCCTGAAAGGAGGCCCTATTGTCCCCCTCTGGAGGCAATCAGGGGTCATTTATCCCTGCACCAGAGAGCCTGGCTAGATATTACAAAAGACACCTGGGTGTAGAGTATCATTCTCAGAGGTTATATAATTCCCTTTTACCTTCCTCCTCTATCCTCAAGAAAGTTTTCTGATGTTCCACTCAATGGTTGGGAGGGTGGCCTAATGGTTAAGGTGTTTGCTTTACAAGCACAAGGTGCAAGGTTTGAATCTCACAAGGGATAATTGGCTAGGCTTAAAATGGATTGCAAGAGCAGTTAGCCTAGTACTAATCTATGAACCTACTAATCAATGAATCTATCTATGAACCTATCAGAGGAAAGCAGCAGCACTAGAAATACAAAAGCTGCTATAAAAAAGTCATCCAAGTGGTCCGTGCAGACCAGATATAATCCAGAACTTACTCAAGGTTCTTTTTAGTGCCAAAGGAAACAGGGAACTAGAGACCAATTTTGGATCTTGTCAACTTGAACAGATCAGTTCAACGCACAAAGTTTCGGATGGTCACGGTTCAGTCCATTTTGCCCTTCTTGGGCAAGGACGACTAGATGTCCTTGATAGACCTTTAAGGCACATACTATCACATAAAAATGAACAGACAGTCCAGAAGATACTTAATGCTTCTGGCTAGGAGCCACTCATTACCAGTTCAGGGCCCTGCTCTTTGGTCTCACCACAGCCCCCAGCATGTTCACCAAATGCATGGCAATGGTAGCAGCTCACTTGAGACTACATAGATTCCAGGTGTTTCCATATCTAGATGACTGACTCATCACCGCTCCAACCAGACATCTACTCATAAGAACAAGAGATCAGGTACTCCAAACTTCTCCCTTCTAGGAATCACAATAAATTACAAATCCCAGTTAGCACCCTCTCAGATACTGGAGTTTATAGGAACAGTTTTCAACATGGTATCTGTAACAGCTTCGCTTCCTCTAGCAAGAGTACAAACAATAAGATTTCAAGTCAAGAAAGTTCTTCACAGCACAAAAATTTCAGCCTGATTGATTCTTCAAGCCTTGGAGTCAATGTCAGCTGCTATAACATGAGTCACCCCGGCAAGATTTCATATGAGAATTCTTCAGTGGATGCTAGCAACACAATGGTCAATTTGTTATCAATGAATGTCAGTTCTGGTGAGGCTCACTGAAGCATGCAAGAGATACCTCTGCTAGTGGATTCGATCAGATCAGGATCTACAAGTCCATCCTTTCATTCTCTCTCAACCCAAGACCATAGTGACCACGGACACATACCAGATTGGGTGTGGGGGGCACTTCCTGGGGAAAACAGTCCAAGACACTTGGTCCCCCAAAGAGGCCAATTTGCATGTCAATGCCCTTAAGATGAGAGCAGTGCTTTTAACGTCACAGGCTTTTCAGAATGCTTTCCCTAGGTACAGTTGCCATTCTGGCAAGCAACATGTTGGTAGCCTGGTACATCGATAAACAAGGGGGAGCCAGATCTTACCCCTTGTGTCAAGAAGTACTCAGAGTGTGGCAATGGGCAATCTCATCCAACTGTTTTCTAACAGAAATACATATTTCAGGCAAGTCCAACATGATAGCAGACAAACTGAGCAGGTCCATTCTATTACCTCACAAGTGGTATTGCAACATAAAAGTGATGGAATGATTTTCCATCAATAGGACCAGCCTTGCTGCAGTCATTTTTCTTCTCCCCTAAACAACAAGTGCAGCAACTTCTTTGCCCTGATTCCCCCTCTGAGGAAATCACAGAAGGAAGCTGTATTCCATGACTTGCCCTCTGGTCTCCTCTATGCTTATTCCTTGACTCCATAATTTTGGAGTAAAGGAGTACCTGTGGAAATCCCCAAATTTCTGCAGAAAGCTGAGAGGTTGAAGAGAAAAGTCATTCTTATTGCACCTTGCTGGCCTCAACAGATTTGGTTCTCCTTTTTTGACCTCAGCAATTTTACCTTCTTGGATTCTTGATTGGATTCCAGATGTCCTGTCTCACCTGACAGGATGATTCATCTGGATATCTTAAACCTCAAGCTAACAGCATGTTTTCTTCAATTCTGTGAATAGCCAGACAACCTATGCACTCATCCCCTGTCCGTCATATTCTTTTGTCTTCACATAAAGCTTCTACCAGAAAACTTTACAGTACTAAATGGAAGAGATTTGTTATTTGGGCTCATCGCAGACATAGTGACCCTTTTGCAGTCCCTGTACAAATTGTCCTTGAGGTTTTAGCAACAATTTTCAACAAACGAGCTAGTTCCTTGACCATTAAGCTTTAGTTGGTAGCAATCTCTAACTTCCATATCGGATTTGATAATTCTTCCTTTGCTTCATCAAAGATTTGTAAGGTCTTCCTAAGAGGCAGTCTTTTGTTGAGACCACCTTATAAAGGCCCTATTCCACCATGGGACTTAAACTTAGTATTACAGGTCTTAATTCATTCCCCCTATGACTCAGCAGCTAAATGTGATCTTAAATTCCTGATCCAGAAAACAATCTTTCTAGTGGCCATTACCTGAGTCAGAAGAATATTAGAATTTCAAGCATTGTCCTCTAAGCTGGGTTTATATCATAACATCAAAGTAGTAAAACTTCAAATGTTATAATATCGAACTCAAAACAGCAAATGCTTAAAATAGCTGCAGAACATCGACTTCTTTCCTATGGAAAGAATTTGATGGGCTGTTTCTGCCGCTTCACTATTTTCTAAACTGTGGTGCGAAGGTTATGGACCGGGTTAAGGTAAGTGTGTGAAAAGACCGGGTTAAGGTGAGTGTGGGAATGGGATAGTTACGGACCTTAGGGTTAGGGTTTAGGTTAAGGCAAGTGGATAGATAGTAGTGTATGTATGGTTTAGTGTAGGGTTAGAAGTAGGATTTTAAGTGTATATGTGTGGATTACTTCTTTGGTGTGCTTGTGTTGTGTATGTGTTTCTCGGAACAGCGAATGTTTTCCCTGGGAAAAAATTCACGGTTCTGAGCTTTTGATTATATTACATTTTGAAATTCCAAGTTCGAGCTTATGATGTTCAATATTTTGGGATTTTGATTATGTGATATAAGCCTCCTTACTTGATTTTTCATAGAGGTAGGGTCTCACATTACGAACTAATCCTTCCTTCCTTCCTAACATGGTATCAGCATCCAGTATCAACCAGTCCATTAATCTGCCTGTCTTCTTTCTGAAACTTGAAAACAGGGAAGAATAAATGTTGCACTTCTTAGATCTTCATAGACAATTATGTTTCTGCTTACACAGAACAAAAGAAACTAGAAAATCTGATCTACTGTTTATCTCCTTTGAGGGCTACAGAATAGGTAAATCTGCTACACAGATAACTTTGGCAAGATGGCTTACTGACTGTATATCTTTTATCTACAATAAATGGGGTATCTTATTATCAAAACCTTTAACAGCCCACTCAACTTGATCCATGGCAACCTCGTCAGTATTTTTATCGGGTCTATATTATATAGTCAAACTTTCAAAACTTCGAATCCCATATGTTCGACAACATATGGTCGAAGTTTGAAAGATCGAATATAAAAAAAAAAAAATAGAAAGAAAAACTTACCTTAATGGTGTGAGCAGGGGGGCAAGCCCCCTGCACCCCCCACAACCCCCCCTACTTAAATATGCCAACTCCAAGACTGCACATCAGTGCAGAAAAGGGAAATTCTCCCATTCTGCACCGTACGGCACCATTATGTTTAACCTTCGAACTCTTGAAATGTCGATCATATGGTGTCAACCATATGACATTCGACATTTCAAGCGTTCAGTGTTCTAACAGGAACGCTTTTTATCTAGGCATTCCATGAACAATATATGCATAGCTGCAACTTGGGCTAATCCTCATACCTTTATTACTCATTGCAAACTAGATCTGGTCTCGAAGGAAAGAGCAGTCTTTGGTTCAACCGTACTCAAGAACATCCTTCCTTAGAGTCTACCTGGGATTTTAGGTAGCTGCAAACTCTGTCTCAATAGTTGAGGAAAGAATGAAAATTGGCAACATCGGATAAAAAAATGTATGTACTTACCATAATGTTTCATCTGTGTTGTCCATTTTTATTCTTCCTCAACTGCCCACCCACCAACCCCCATCCTTTGTCATTTTGGACTTCTGGAAGAACAAGAGTTTATAAGGACACAACTGTGCATTATGCTGAGCTACAAATAATGGCTTCTTCTGTCAGAAATATTATATTAATATTTCTTACTTTATGTCATCTAGCAAACAAGATCTGCCTGGTGGTGTTTTTTTTTTTTTTTTGAAGATATGAGGTATGTTAGAGGTTGGTGCATTGTGGGTAGGAAGGAGCTTGAGAGCTTTTAGGAGACCATAACCTGTAGTAATGGCTGAGTTGTATCCAAGGATTGGATCCGAACCCATATGTTGAGGAAGAATGAAAATAGACAACACAGATAGAACATTATGTTAAGTGCATAACTTTTTTCCCTTCCTCTGACCTCTAGTACAGCTTCTGTGAGTGCTGGACTCTGCTTTAAATCTTCTCTCTCACCCTGTGGAGTTGCCTCATATTGACATTCATTCCCTCAAGTTGGCTGCATAGTTTCTCTAATTCCAGTGATGGCTAGACAGTCAAGTTGTTTATATATTAAATTCCTTCTAGAAGCCATCTAAGTAAATGGAAAAGATTATCAGTCCTGGCAGATGAAAACATTATTGATTCCTTTTCAGCTCCCCTCAGAGCAATCCTGGAATTTTTGACAGGCCTTTTTCAAAACAAAGCTAGCTATTCCACTATCAAAGTAATATCAGTAGCCATATCGTCTTTTTACAGTAGTCTACCATGTCCATCACATGCTTGAGACTGTGATATTATGAGATAGTGCTATCTGTGCCAGTAAGAGTAGGGCAGTACATGTGAACATATGCCAGCAAAGTTATTTGGAGTTTTGTAAAGAATTTTATTTGACTATCACATTGATTTGTACAGATGTTTGAGTTAAATATTTATTTGTAAAGTTACTTGTGTTAAAATGCATCAACAGTAGGTCCTGCTGGACATAAAGAATGTAAGCATGTATATTAGTTTGTACTGTTGTAACTTGCTGGCTAGGCTTACGTAGGCCCTTGGGCCAATGGCCTAGTACCTACCTATGAACCTATGATCAAATGTGTGTGTTTAACAGAGAAGCCTGGAAGGGTGGAAGGTTTGAATTTGTGTTATAGTTTTCAGATGCTGCCACAGATCTTAGCAAAGCTCTGTGTTTGTATTGTATCAGAGTCAGGTGACCAGAGTTGATGCCATCCTCTAACCAGCATCTGGTTTCTTTGGAACTCTCACAGCAGCTCTTTGGAACCGGACAGGAAAGATTTCTGACAGTATGTATACCTCACACATCCACACAGAAAAAGACAGACATCATCTGGCTTTTGCTGTGTTAAGACACTCAGCACACATCAGCTTACCTTACTTTAGTAAGTATTCAGGGAACAATAATTCTTTAGTCAGTCAGGGACATTTAGTGAGAATAGTTTAGTATTGTTTATTGCATCTGTGCAAAACTATCCAACTGTGTTATTTGTATATCTCTGTAGTTGAAACTCTGTTGTTTATTTATTCAGTATTCTCCTGTTTTCTGTTTTATTATATATCATTAAATATTTGAATGCCTTTCGTTGTGGCTGGTTCTTTAGAGAATACTTTAACATCTTGATAATACTTATACTTGTTGTAGTGACAGTGTGGCCGCTTCTTAAAGCCTTGCTGCTTCTGTCACACCCTACCATTTGTATTAGTATTAATTTTACACAGTATAATTGGGTACCTTGTGTAAGAGCCTTAGGGTAGCTGACTGGTAGTGACATGATTACCTCAGAGTCTGGGCAGAAAGGGGCACAGCTAGTCAATCTGTGCCAGCTTTCCCAAGGTGTGTACATGTGTGTGAAACTCAGATATCCAAGTGTGTACGTGTCAGCTACTGGGTACAGGGACACAGAGCTCCAAAGTGGTCAATGTGGAGTTTTGTATAGGCCTAGAGAGCGAAAGAGAGTCCAGCCCCAGGTCTGGAGCATGCTTACTGTGTGCTCTTAAGGGAAATTGTGCTTGGTGCAGGGAGATGCATCTGAGAACACTGTGTGAATCCATCTTTGCTATTAGTGACCATCCCTCAGTGGTGAGTATTGAGTCTCCTTGATGCTGGCCCAGAGTAGGGACCTGTCACATATTGGTGGCAGCTGGGTGGGATATTAATTGAACTTCAATAGCCAGTGGATAGTTGTCACTGAAGGTGTGTGTACTCTCAGCAGCCACAAGGTAAACATACAGCATTTCATTTTCACAACAGTTTTATTTAATTTTATTTTTGTTTAGTCAGGGAAAGCAGGCAAGGGTACAAGCAGAGGATTATAGCAAGCTAACAAAGAACCATTTGGCGAAGGTGTGCAAAGCCAAAGGACTGGAGCATGCCAACCTTACTAAAGAGGAAATAATTTCAGCCTTGGTCATAGCTGCAGCATGGACCAGCAACCTGGAAGGTGAAAAGTCTGTAAATGGAGATGTGCAGTTTTAGAAACTGGATAGTTCACCTTTTCCTTAGAGGGCTTAAAAATCCAGCTGGAGTTAAAGAGACTTGAACTGGAGGCCAAATAACTGGAGAAGCAGATGGAACTAGTATCAGCAGAGAGACTGCGGCATTTGGAGGCTGAAGAAAAGAAGAAACAGCACCAACATGAGAGGGAGATGCTGACTCTTTGTCAGCATCATGGAGGTAATAGAGAAGGGAATAACCAGACCCCAGAAGCAATAAAAGTCAGTAAATTTCTTCCACAGTTTATAGAGGGTGATAATTTTGATAGTTTTATCCATGTATTTGAAAGGGTATGTAAACAGTATAATACTGACTTGGAGTACTCAGACTCTTACTGGAATGTTTAAAATTAACACCTGAAGCTTACAGAAAAATGTTTCTTGAGCATAGAATACAGATGAAAGTGTATGTGATTATACTGCTGAGTTGTACACTTAGTTTCATAGGTGGGTGAGTGGATGTCAGGTCACTACTTTTGAAAGGCTGGCAGACCTTCTGTTGAGGGAACAAACCCTTAGCACTTCACCTGAGGATATGAGCATCTGGTTGGCAGACTGGGAGTGTAAATCTGCAGATAAACTGAGGAGAAAAGGGGCTCTCAACTTAGCAAGCAGGGCACCACTGCACAAGAAGGGGATATCCAGTTCTGCACGTGGATATAAGGGAACACATGGTGGGCAGCCTAAACCACCCCAAAGGAGTCCACCAGTAACAAAGCAAGCCACTAATTCAGGTATAAGGACAGGACCAAGGGCTTGATGTTTTAAATGTAACCAGAAGGGCCATGTAGCACACAGATGTCCACTAAGGCAAGGTGGGGAACAAAAGGTGAAGCAGCCAGCAAGTGGGAATAACAGCATGCCAGTGATAAGTTGTCTGGAGACAACAAAGGTACCAAATTATCATCTGAGTTTGTATCCTCCTTAGTGGATGGAAGACAGGCCACTGCTACGAGAGATACAGCCTCTGACATAACCATTGTGAAGTCTGCAGTGGTTAAAGAGGAGCAGTGCTTAGCTAGTCCACAACAATCAGACCTTTAGGAGGGACCCCATTCCAAATACCTTTAGCCAGGCTAATTCTTGACTGGAAGGGTGGAAAACAAAGCAAGCAGGTAGGTGTGTTTGAGGATATCCCTGCAGGTGTCTTGATAGGGAATGATTCTGATAATGCAGTAGCTTCTGTGCATGCAGTTACACACAGTCAGGTTTGGAGACAGGCATGTGGGTCAGGTAGTCCAGGGAGACCCAGATAGACCCCACACCTGAAGCTGAGGCTGGTGAGGTGGCTATTTCAGGGAGGGAGCTACCCTGTAACAGTGAGCCTGAAAGTGAGCCACAGATGCTGGTCGGTACTGATGTTTTCGTGGACATGGTGACTGCAAGGGCACAGGTGAGTGGTAGTGCCCAGGCAGACAGTGAGGCACCATTGTCAGAAGAGACTGAGCTTCTGGTGGAAAGAGAGTTGGGAATGGTCACAAAGGTAGAATTGAGACAGGGTCAGATTTTTGGACCCTACATTATGAGGCTTGAGGGAGGTAGCTAAGGAGGCAACTGATTCTCAAGGAAAAGGGTAGACTGTATATTGGAGCAAAGAGTTAATGTATAGAGAGTGGACCCCTGAGGGAGAGCTAGAGGTTGAGGTTATACAGCAGTTGGTAGTGTCCAAAGCCTATTGTCTGGCATTTGTAGACATAGCCCATGATGTTTCTTTTGCAGGTCAAATGGGCATATAGCATACCAAGAGATGTACTATGCAGAACTTTTATGGGCCTGGGATTGCAAGGGATGTAACAGGGTGCTGCAGGACCTGTGAGCAGTTCCAAAAGGTAGGCAAGGCAGGAGACAAGGTTAAAACTCCCTTGATGCCTTTGCCTGTGATTTAGGAACCATTTCAGAGGGTGGTTATGGATATTGTGGGGGCCTCTGAGTACCCCGACTTCCACAGGAAAGAGGTATATCCTTTGGATTTGGTGCTGAGACCCTGCCCTTTACCCATAATTCTTAGTGTTGTGTGAAATACATCATATTGAGTTTGCCCTCAGTGAAAAAAGGAAGTTGTATGGAATCTATGAGGTAATGAAAAACAACTTGCAACAAACCCGGTATTAATAAGGTGCCAAAGATAGATCAGTCAGAGAAAAAAAGTAGGGCCAGAAGGTCAAATGCTGTCATACTTGTAGAAGCAGGAAGGTGGGAGGATGTTGAGGAAGGATGGAAATAGACAACACAGAGCTATCATTATGGTGAATACATAACTTTCATTTTTATGGGGTTGGGGAGTTTATTTCAGAGTAGCAGTATCCTCTGAGAGGTATACATGTCCCACCAAACAGTTCTGTTGATACTGCAGAAAAGGTTTAGATCCCTAGACCAAATATTTCTGATGCTTTCTGACTTGCTGATGTGGAGTAAATCCATCAGTGATGGGTCAGAGGATGTCTTGTATGCCAGACACAGGTGTCCACTTATCGGTCAGTAAGATACTGAGTATAGAGACAGGGCTTTGAGCTAGTCTATGTAGGACACGTTCTTTAGGCCTAGTATCCTTTAATAAGGTATCTCTGTGGGCCTTCCAATTGTTGCATGTGTCTGGGCAGATACATGCCAAAGGGAGAATTATATTTAATGACTGGCCTAATGACAGCTGAGTAAAGGGGGGGGGGGGTAATGACATACCTAAATCTAGACACAATCTCTATTTATAAGCTGTGCAATATAGAAGGATTTTCTTACAGCAACAGGTACGTGTTGATCAAAAGTTAGGTCACTGTAAAAAAAAAATGTTAGATCGCTGTGCACATAAGTTCACAAATCTTGTACAACTGGATCAACCTTTACGGGTGTATTGTCAATTTCGTAGTTCCTTAGGATAGATGACTTCCCAAAGGATACAGTAATGCATTATTTGCCATTTAGTTTCAGCCCATGATTTTGGCACCAGTTATTTGTTTGGGATAAATCTTCCTGCAGGGTGGGTAAGTCATTTGGGGATTCAATAACTTCTCCTAGCTTGCAGTCATCTGCAATTGTAGTCAGCCAGAGCCCTTTATTATTGTTTTTTTCTTCAGAAAAGTAGATGCCAAACAGGAGAGGTCCCAGGACAGAATCTTCAAATAAATAAATTAATTAATTAAACTCAAATAACAAAAGGCTGGAAAAATGAAATAAGCTTTAAACAGCTATTCAGCTGAACTGATAAAACTGCAAAAATCAGAACTCGGAAGGAAGAAAAGGTTAGCTAAATATGGCTGAAGAAGAGCTGTTTCAAAAAAACTATAGTGTTAGAGGAGAAAACACACAGAAAACTTGTGATTCTTTTGCTCTACCAGAGAAACTGGAAGGAACTGACTTTATTCATTTTATAAAAATACCAGTAAGCAATTGGACTGATAGTCACAGTAGGATTTGTTAATTAAAAGGGCAATTCATGTATATGCCCCAAACCTGGCCATGAGAAACCATCCAAGACCTGTATTAGTAAAGATCTTATCATACCAACAGAAAGACTTGATCTTGGCAAAACTGTAGCAGAAGGGCAAAGGATTAAAAAATGGAGACAGTATAATATTTGTGGAAAATGATTACTCACTGTACACTAGGCAGAATAAAAGGAAATTTATCACAGCAGTCAAAGGAATGTAAATTGGCAGGTGTGATATTCAAGCTGCTGTATCCAGCTACCTTCACAATATTTTTTTTTTCCTGGAGGGACAAAGTCTTTTTTTATGTGGAAGAGGCTAAGAAGGAAATGCAAAAAGTTGTTTAATAAAAAGTGAGCCATCAAACAGAAGGAGACTCTGCTTCTGTTTCTTCTGATTATAAAGCTGCTAGAAAATTCCCAAAGCTTGTTTATACAGACTCATATTTATACCAAAGTCTGATATATTTTTTTCTCAGCCTGATGTATTACAGTCTTCTTTTGTATAACAGTTTTTTTGTTCTTCTTATTTATGATTTGTCCTTGATTCTTTTTCAAGTTCAGTGGTCCATGGAAACTCAGTCTTGCATTATCTGAAACGTGGTGTTCCAGCACTATCTGAAACTTGATGTTCTAACTTTATCTTGCTTGATGTCACATATCTTTACTTCATTGATGTCCTTCCAGCTGCCATTTGCGCAGCTATTTTTACAGACTTTGTTTCTCAATAACATACTCCTTTACATTGATGCCAATATCTAATTAAGCTATATATGTTTGTCAGCACACTTACTGCTTCCTAATTTTCAGCATTTTATACTACTCTAAATTAACCCTTTATATTTCATATAATTCTTGCAGCTTTTATTCAAGCTAATAATCATGCTAGCAACAGTTTTGAAAAGACAGTGAATATACTAAATAAAACAGAATACTATTATTCGTTGTCGCCTCATAGCAAGACGTTGTCCCGTTCGATTCTCAGCTAGAGCGTCTTCTGTGTGGAGGCATACGTAAATGGGGCATGCTTTTGTTGAAGGTTGTGCATCAGGGCTGGTAACCCGGTACGTAAAAATCCACTACCAATCATTAGCAGACCGGAGTTCCGCTGTGGCGACCCCTAACCAGGAAAAAGCCGAAAGACACAAACTGTTATTCTTTCAGTTCCCCCTTATTGTATTTTTGAGGAACAGACTAAACTTCAGTTAAAGAAAAGACTGCATTTGTTTCGTCAGCATCGTTATTTAAAGCATTTACCACTTTCATGTTTACAATCATGATTAGCTGAGTTATTGCAACTCTTCATAACCTGCAGCATCTAAAACAATTCCAAGCTGTCATTATTATTATGATCTCCAAAACTACTAACTACTAATACCAGATGTATTAACCAAGTTAACAATTTGGTCCCAGATGATGACCATTTTGTGAATATGTCCCACCAATTATGGGCAGTGTCAGCTTCTGTTTTTGTCTTTTACTATTAACACTGGGTTATTTGAAACTACACATACAAACTGTGGTGCCACTTTAACAAACATTTTGAAATTTGAAGGCAATATTGTCCATTTACACAACATTGTATTCAGTTTACAAATTTAGATACATTACTACTAAATTGTAATCTGTCTATCAAAGATACTTTTAATGACTTACTAAATAGGATTCCGTTGTTCTTGTAAAATGTACAATCTGTGAGATATTTTGTCCTACTAGTTTTCATACCAAGCTCTTTTAAATCTGCATTTGGTATCTTTAAAACTTGGAAATGTAATATTGAAGTACAATGTTTTTTGGTATTGTCCTATCATAGTACAAGTGGATGGTATTTTTACTGCTCAATATCTGAGTTGTTTGGCTTCTGCTACATACCTACAATCAACTGCATTACTAGATGAGCTAAGTACAAACTTCCAGTGTTAAAGATTGTACTGCATTTTATTTTTCTGTCTATTTAATTGTTTCATTGAATATTGTGGTCTGTGTCTCTCTGTAGTTATTTATTTTTCTATTTAATTGTTTCATAGAATACTGTAGTCTCTCTTTCTCTCTCTCTCTCTCTCTCTCTGTAGTAAGTGGGGGCTATTGTGTTTCACTTCATTGATATTCAGTGTTAAACTCTTAGCCTAGAGGGTTTCTCTGTATTTATAAGTGTTAGTCACATATCTTTGAATTTATTTCTGCTCAATATCTGAGTTGTTTGGCTTCTGCTACATACCTACAATCAACTGCATTACTAGCTGAGTTAAGTACAAACTTGCAGTGTTAAAGATTGTACTGCATTTTATTTTTCCATTTAATTGTTTCATTGAATATTGTGGTCTGTGTCTCGCTGTAGTTATTTATTTTTCTATTTAATTGTTTCATAGAATACTGTGGTCTCTCTCTCTCTTTTTCTCTCTCTCTCTGCAGTTAGTTTCCTGCCCTCCCTCCCTGTTCTTGTTTTGGTATTAATCTTGGTGGCTTTGGAATTGCCCACTCCTCCTGGGTCTGTCTCATTTTCTCACTCAACCGAGTACAGTAAGAACATATGTTGACTTCAGACACTCCTACCAGTCCCATCTGTTCAGCTGTGTCCCAGCTCTATTCCAGTCTAGTGTCACTAGCTCAGTCTACCTAATACAGAGAGAACATTTGTGAATGGCAAGCCACTTAGGTCCTTAATTTCAAATTATCTTCTGTTTCTCCTTTCTTCCTTTCCACTTTACAAAAAAAATGTCTAAGCTTGTTTCCTGCCTTTCCTGTAACTAGTCTAGTCCAGATACATATTTGCGGTATCCAGAACTGTTTGTAAGCTTCTGAGCCCACCAAGCCTTTCTGTGTTGGAGGGAAGCCTTCTAGATTATCAGTGGGAGTGGTAAGCACTAGGTAGCCTATCTACCACAAGAGTGGTTTCTGGAACAGAAATTGTAGTTTATTGACTGTTTGCAGTTTTTCCATCTTTTTCAACTTACTGGTTTAAAAGCCCGTGTTTGTGCTTGTTTCCCACATTTCCTGTAACTAGTCTAGTCCAGATACAGATTTTCTGTATCTAGGACTGTTTGTAAGCTTCTGAGCCCCCATGCCTATCTGTGTTGGAGGGAAGCCTTCTAGCTTAGCAGTGGGAGTGGTAAGCACTAGGTAGCCTATCAACCAAAAAAGTGGTTTCTGGCTCAGAAATTGTAGTTTATTGGCCATTTGGGCAATTTTTTTATCTCTTTCAACCTTCTGGTTTAAAAGCCTGCATTTGTGCTTGTTTTCCACCTTTTGTGTAACTAGTCTAGTCCAGATACAGATTTGTTGTATCCAGGACTGTCTGTAAGCTTCTGAGCCTCCAAAGCCTTTCTGTGTTGGAGGGAGGCCTTCTAACTTATCAGTAGGAGTGGTAAGCACTAGGTAGCCTATCTACCACAAGAGTGGTTTCTGGCCCAGAAGTTGTAGTTTATTGGCCATTTGGGCAGTTTTTCCATCTCTTTCCACTTTCTGGTTTAAAAGCCTGTGTTTGCGTTTGCTTCCCACCTTTCCTGTAACTAGTCTAGTCCAGATACAGATTTGCTGTATCCAGGACTGTTTGTAAGCTTCTGAGCCCCCCAAGCCTTTCTGTGTTAGAGGGAAGCATTCTAGCTTATCAGTGGGAGTGGTAAGCACTAGGTAGCTTATCTACCACAAGATCCAGGTATAAATTCTTAGTTTTAGCACTTGAATTTGCTTATTTGTGCTCAGCACATGTTCAGAACTTGTTGTTAGCACTAAATAAGCTACAAATTACTACAGCACTCAGCCTTCATCTTTACCCAGAGGGAAACAGTTTTTGTACTTACTTTCCTCACTTGCCTAGAGAAAAACAGCTCTTATACTCACTTTCCTCACTGGTCTAGAGGAGAGTATTTTTTTATTCAGGCAAGTCCAATGGTCTGCTCTCAGTGTTCTCTCTTGTCTATCTGATGAATCTGGGCATCTTGGGGCAATGTAGCAATTGCCTCATGTACACAGACAACCCTCTCCTCGTACCACCCAACACCACAACCTGTGAGAGAAATGCACTTATCTACCCAAACCGGAGGTAAAGCTCTCTCCAACCAAGACTTAACTTGACAGTCAAGAGGAGAAGGTAAACACTTGCACCACACCACACTCATCACATAGTCCCACTAAACCTAGACCACCGAAATCCACACATAGAAACACAAAAACATTCACGGAGGCCCTCAATAATAATCTGCTCAAGCAACAGAGACCTCCAAAGCAGAAACGCAAGCGACCTCCACCCCCCAACACAACCCAAATGACACATAGCCCACAGACACAGTGTGCCAATAAACCACAGCCCATAAGGCAAAACAATGTACCCAACACACTAGTCATAGGTGACTCTATAGTCAGGCACACTGATGTCCCACTCACCAGGATAAACAAGGAGAAGGTTACTGTCAGCTGCCTGTTGGGTGCCAGGATCTGACACATAACCCACGCACTCATGTCATTCCACAACAAGTACAAATATGACTCTATCATTGTCCATGTTGGTGTGAACGACCTCAGACATACCTCACTGGACTACATGAAAAGAGACATGAAAAGGCTCTCCGATCTTGTAGCCCAGGCAGGAATGACCCTAGCCCCAAGAAGCATCCTGCCATCACCCAGAATGATACCGCAGTACAAGGAGAAAATGATTGACGTCAACAATTGTCTAAGCTTCTGGTGTCATTCTAAGGGGATCCAGTATCTGTCTGCCTGGGACAACATGGTCAACAGACCACGATGCTTTGCCAGAGATGGCCTGCACCTGTCGCCCCTGGGATTCCAGATACTGGCTAAGGGTCTTGCCGCCCATATAGTGCCTTTTTTAGGCAAGGTTCAAATGACAAATTCACCACCATAACAGGAACAGGCAAGCAAAAACTGAGGGTAATGCTACTCAATGCTAGAAGTCTAAATCTCAAAATGCACCCACTCGAGGCACTCTTTAAAATGGAGAACATCAATATCTGTGCAGTGACTAAGATCTGGTTCAAGGCTCTAGAGAGCACCCCTGCATTACCCGGCTATAACTCATACCACACTTTTTGGCCATCTAACCTGAATCAGAACACCAAAGATGGAAGTATGTCCATATTCATTAAGGATATCCACACCTCCAGGCTAGCTGCACAGCATAATGCATCCGAGGTTATCCAAGTGCAACTAACTCTTGGCAAAGCTGCAATCCAAACTGTAGCTGGCTACAGATCCCCCACCATACCCCAGGATTCCCAGTCCTCTTTTCTTGATATACTGGAAAATATTAGGGTTCAAACAAACACCCTAATAATGGGTGATTTCAAGTACCCCACCATTAACTGGGAAAACTACTCATGTACCAACTCCTTCGCTCAACGCTTTCTGGAATTCATAAATTCCAATGCCTTGGATCAACTTATCCACACCCCCACCAGGGGAGACAATATCCTAGTCCTAGTCATTACCAACATGAGTGACCCATGTTCCACACCTGAAGTCAACTCCTGGATGGTCAGATCTAAGCTAATCACCCTAGATATCCGCATTCAGCCCCCAATCACCATTAAGGAAACCACAGTAAAACATTTCTCCAAAGCCAACTTCATGCTTCTTAAGACAGAAGTGTCGAACTTCATGACACCCATGCAGATGGACAATACAGTTACGACTGCTGAATCCTACACAAATGCACTCTATAAGCACTCACACAAGTGCATGGATCATGCTATTCCAAAAAGAACCAAGACGCTATCCTCCAAAAAAAGTAAGCCTATCTGGTGGTCCCCTGCCATAAACAAACACTACTACAGAAGAAAGAAACTGTTGTAAAAGAGAGTAAAATATCATGAGTGGAGGAGCTCCCTGGTCACCCTCAGTAAGAAGATGAGATCCCTTATAAGATCCTCCAAAGCTAGCTACGAAAACAAAATTGCCACTGATTCCAAGCATTGTATAGGTATGTCAAGAATTTTAATGGCAACAGCGAGATCTGCTCTGAGTTACAGCACAATGGCATAAAAATTACAGAACCAACTGATATTGCCAACATCCTGGCAGATAGGTTCACTGCTAACTTTACCCCCCTCTCACCCCCAAAAGGGACCATATCTATACAGGAAGAATGCAGAGTCCCTGTAATCACATCTATGTAGGTAAAAGCTGCACTCTCAGGCTGTGTTTTCCATGAACTTCAGAACGAACTGGCTCCCAACCTAAGCACCATGTTCAGTCATAGTCTCACATCAGACTTTGTGCCCACTGAATGGCGTACAGCAACAGTTATCCCACTCCACAAAGGGGGAGCCACCACTGATCCTGGGAAATCTCACCCTATTAGCCTGACGAGCCTGGTCTGCAAGGCCATGGCATGTATCATCATGGAACTCATAAACAAAGACCTTGGTAACCTCCAAACTCTGGACCCCACCCAGTTTGGGTTTGTGAAAGGCAGATCATGCCTTCTGATCCTGATCGACTTCTTTGAGGCAGTCACCAAAGCTGTAGATGAGGGTAAGGTGGTTCACACAGCCTATCTTGACCTCGCCAAGGCTTTCAACACCATCCCCTATTCTGGAATTATAGCTAAACTTACTAAACTTGGTATTATTCCCTACGTTACAAGATGGGTTGCCAACTGGCTCACTGACAGAACCCACATTGTAAAAGTTGCAGACTCCAAATCTGACTTCAAACCAGTAACAAGTGGTGTACCACAGGGTTCAGTCCTGTGACCTCTCCTGTTTGGTATCTACTTATCTGAAGTACAGGCTAAAACAGAAGGCCTCTGGCTAACAAAGTTTGCAGATGCCTGCAAACTAGGAGCCATAGTCAAGTCCCCAAATGATGTGGACATCCTACAGAAGGGCCTCACTGAGACAGATGCTTGGTGTCAGAGTCATGGCCTGAAGCTCAGTGCCAAAAACTGCATTGTCATCCCCTTTGGTAAAAACTCTGTCCCAATGAACTACCACATAAACGGCAGTCTACTTAATGCTGAATGCGTGATATGAGACCTTGGGACTCAGGTGGAAAGTAGTCTCTCCTTTGATAATCACATCGCCACAGTAGTCAGGAAATCCTTCTATGTGGCACACCTCATCACAAAACGGTTCTCATCCAGGAAAAAAGAGGTCATTGTTACCCTCTACTGTGCACTCATTAGACCCATTATAGAGTACAACTCCCCTTTTGGAATGTACCTCACAAGACATCTGCAGCAGCTGGAAAGGCCACAGAAGTACCTCACAAAGAGGATTACTGGTGTCAAACAGATGCCCTACACTGACCGTCTGAAAAAACTCCAGCTTTACTCTGTAGCATATCGCCTACTCCGTGGAGATCTCTGCCTAACATATAAAGCTATGTTAAACCCAGAGCTGTTGGACATGCTACACCTAAAGAAATCCAATCCCTCTGGGCTACATGTTCTGGGGACCTAAACCTTGTCACCACAATAAACAGGACATGTTGAAGGGATAGATTCCTGTCCCAGAGACTTTCTATACTCTGGAACAAGCTACCCATCTATGTCAAGCAAAGTTTCTCATTAGCACTCTTCAAGAAGAATCTTGCCGAGTGGATGGGAAATAGGAAATACACCCTGGGGATCACTTCTGTGGCTCTGCTCGACAGGGGCATAGGAAATTAACTTTCTTGGGTGGCGTAAGCCAGGGAACCTTGTTGGCTAGGCTTACTTAGGCCATTGGGCTGATAGCCTAGTACCTACCTATGAACCTATGAATCTATGGACCTATTTGATCTGTATGAAGTACTGGCCTGTTACACATAATGGTAAGTATGTCAACCCATGGTCCTTTTTCTTGTATTACTGTGTTGTTTATACAAATAAAGAGAGTATTGGCAGACATCATATCCTTTTTTCTCCTGTTGAGTTTATTCTTATTTTTCTGTTATTGTCTACACACTGTGACATTTTTTGCATGATGTCTTTCTTTGTCAGAACTGTTACATTTTTGAGGTAATGTACAGCATCTAATTGAAATGTTTATGTCAGTCTTTGATTCTTTCTCTACTGTTATGTATGCCTGACCTTGTTTAGCTAACCATGCTGTTATATTGGTGTTAAAAGTTATCCTTCCAAAGGTACATGCTCTATGCTTTTTACAACTTAAATTGTCTTGTGTTCTATTTTGTATAGCATTTTCCTAACTAAGCTTTATTCATGAGATATTGTAATTCCTTCTGTTTTAATGTTCAGAATGATCAAATAAAATGCAGATGTCTGTGTTGAATGCTGTGTGCCTTGTCTCACAGCTGCATTTTTACCTATAGTCCTTGAAGCATGTTCTAGGCACTGAACATTCAGCTTGTCTCAAGCTGTACCAGAAACATATGTATGCTTGCAAACAAAAATACATGTATTTAACTAACTATATTATTTCTACATATATTATAGCAACAGATGTGTATAACTAGCAAATAGATGTCACTGTATAAATTCCCTTTGTTTAACTTTATAAAGTGATGTCCTCTACAGTAATTTATTGACAATGCTTGAGGATTTTATTGCAAAGGCATTGCAGTCTTGTTTTTTGGAAAAAAAAACAAGTCACAAATGTCAAGCTTTGACTTGTTACTAAACATATAAATGAAGTGAGAAGCAATTTTTGTGAACAGTTTAACACTTGAATGCAAAATTGTCTATTTACATAGATAATCCATTTACTATATACTGTACAGAATACAGTTGCTTGTACAGATTGTTTTTACATGTGTATATACATGGCTGTGATGTACACTCAGTCTAGTTTTCAAACTAGCATTAAACTGAAGCCTGCTAATTGCATTACTTGAAACATTAAAATGTAGTTTTGGTATTAACACTTTGTACCTTTATTTTAGTATCTTTTGCAGTCAGTACTGTTTACACAGTTAGTGTAAAATTGAAAGTGTGCCCTTCCCGCTGTAGTATACATCATTTTATTCCAGTATTGTTTCCTTGCTTTATGCTGTGAGAATTAAATGTATGCTTGCCCTTTTGGCTGTTACCTAGACTGTGACACTTTGGTCTTACACATTTGCTTTTTGATTTGATAATTTTTTGGCCATTTTCAAAAACAGAAATTATTTTTATAAAGCTTTTGCTGTTGCCTATACTGTCAAAGTTGTAGTAGGAATCACTTTTACCCATTTTGAAAAGACATTTACTCTTACTAGTAGCTATTTGTACCCTCCCTTTTTGTAAAGGGACCTGCATAATTTAACTGCATACTATAGCCCGTGTACTGTCTGTACTCGTAGTATTTACTTGCAAACAGATTAATGACATGTATGCACAATTGTGACGTCTTATTGCAATTACCAAACAGGATTTTTGTAGACTTTTGTGCTTTTTGCTTAATGCTGTACATGCATACTTAATTATGTTTTTGAAAACCGTAAGCCATTTGGCCTGGCAACCAGTCTTTTTTCCTTGACCTTATAAATTTCAGTACCAGTAACTTTTTATGTTATGCAACATTCCTTGTAATTGCACATTCCAGTCTGGAAAGATTTGAGCTCACATACTTTTTTTTCTTTCTGCGCATTCCAGAAGCTTAACCCATAGTATATCTCTTAACTCCTTCAGCACTTTCTCTTACCTTTAGTCATTTATTAATATACTTGCAACTTGATGCTAGAATGCAGTTGTAACTTGCCCATTTATGCATAATATTGTTTTTGAATACTGTTTTTGCTGGAGTCTGTGCTATTTTTTATTCTTTTATACAATGACAAAATATTGTAAGCAACAAAAGAGATATTGGCTTAACTAACGCATTCTTAAATATATTTACATGATTTACATTTGCTGTTGTCTGCGTGTTGCTGCACTTTAGGTGAAAAGAAAATACATGCATGTCAGTCTTGTGACATCATGTCTTTCCTGCATTTAACTACTCTCATTTGAGTTTTATACCCTAGAACTGTTTTGTTATTTGAAATGGTTTTAAAATCACCATTTAAGTGCCTTGTTTTAACTGAATGAAAGTCTGTGCTGTGTACACTTAACCATTTTTTAAAGGTAGAATAGTACGTCATAAATTATTTTCTATCAGCATCATTAACTGTTGTTGCTTTAACTCTTTACTAACCAGATTTTATTTGTCAGTATTCTGTTCTGCTGACTTTAAAGCTCATATGCACTTCTGAAAAAGTGTTTGCATATGTTGTCGGAACTTTTTGAACTCACTTTGACTGTGTCTTAGACGTTTATTAAATCTTTTTGTCAGTTCACTCTGAACCTCCTCTCTGTTTTTATCTGTTTTGTAATGTGTAGTGGTTTTATGCCACTTTTGTCTAGCAAGATGTACAGAAGATTTTGTAAATAACTGACATGACTGATATTGTAACTCTGAAATTAACATTTTACATGTGGTGACAGGATATAATGCATCTGGTTGTTTACCATTACTTTTATGACATTACACAAAGAAAGCAGTTTCATATGACTTTTACAATAAACGTTTACTGTCATACCAGTGACGTTGATGTTTAAGATAACAGTCAAACGTAATGCATTTACATAAAACATTGACATCAGCTTTACCTAGTAAAGTACTACATGTGCTATATTTATACTAATCTTTAAATTCTGACCATACATGTGCTGGACTATTATTGCTGTCTACCTGAAAGGTAGTGTTACGTTTCACAGTTCTTTTGTTTATGGCAGCCATGCTGTAGAATGAGAAACAAAAAGAGAATTACCAGTTTTTGTGTGGAAGGTGATCAAGTCTTCTGTCAAAAGAGTGTGGAAAGTCCCTCACTGATTTTCCCAAAAGGTGGTCAAACACAGCTGGCAGATTCAGCTGTATGAATGTACAGGACCTGTGGAACTTGCAGTGATGCACTGTTCTGCTACTGGATACTGTGCATAAGAAGGAGGTAAATGTTTGCACTGCAGCTGGATGTACTAAGTGAATAAATTAAAAAAAGCTAGCTGTAGTTGTCACAAGAAGAAACCATTTGGTCCATCAACTGTGGCTCGCCATTGAAAAATTATATATGCATGTCTTCTGTTGGTTTCTTGCTGTTACTTGCATTTGCATGCAAGCATGCCACAGTATATTTAACTAATTATTGTGTCCAACTACTCTTTTTACCGTATCATACTAAGTACAATAAATACACTGAGACAACCTGCTGCAGTTAATATGTCTTTACTATTGCATTCTTCTTTTGGGTCTGCAAGCATGCTATACAGATGCTGTCAGCTTTCTATGGCAAATGCCCAAAGCTTGATTATACGCACTCATATTCATACCAAAGTCTGATA